>NC_056731.1:94805147-94999006 GCF_019279795.1 Protopterus annectens | reverse complement strand
TTTTAAATACTGTATTTTGTTGAAAAAAAAAGAGCAGATAAAGGTACTTAAATTCTCTTATACATCCAGTTGAATACAGCAAGAGCAGAGTCAAAACTTCCAGTTCAGTTAATATTCCTTCCACACTGTTAAAATCAATTTAAATACTGTATTTGTTTGAAAAAAAAGAGCAGATAAAGGTACTTAAATTCTCTTATACGTCCAGTTGAATACAGCAAGAGCAGAGTCAAAACTTCCAGTTCAGTTAATATTCCTTCCACACAGTTAAAATCAATTTAAATAGTGTATTTATTTGAAAAAAAAAGAGCAGATAAAGGTACTTAAATTCTCTTATACGTCCAGTTGAATACAGCAAGAGCAGAGTCAAATCTTCCAGTTCAGTTAATATTCCTTCCACACAGTTAAAATCAATTTAAATACTGTATTTTTTTGAAAAAAGAAGAGCAGATAAAGGTACTTAAATTCTCTTATACGTCCAGTTGAATACAGCAAGAGCAGAGTCAAAACTTCCAGTTCAGTTAATATTCCTTCCACACAGTTAAAATCAATTTAAATACTGTATTTTTTTGAAAAAAAAAAAAGAGCAGATAAAGGTACTTAAATTCTCTTATACGTCCAGTTGAATACAGCAAGAGCAGAGTCAAAACTTCCAGTTCAGTTAATATTCCTTCCACACAGTTAAAATCAGTTTAAATACTGTATTTTGTTGAAAAAAAGAGCAGATAAAGGTACTTAAATTCTCTTATACGTCCAGTTGAATACAGCAAGAGCAGAGTCAAAACTTCCAGTTCAGTAAATATTCCTTCCACACAGTTAAAATCAATTTAAATACTGTATTTGTTTGAAAAAAAAAGAGCAGATAAAGGTACTTAAATTCTCTTATACGTCCAGTTGAATACAGCAAGAGCAGAGTCAAAACTTCCAGTTCAGTTAATATTCCTTCCACACAGTTAAAATCAATTTAAATACTGTATTTTTTTGAAAAAAAAAGAGCAGATAAAGGTACTTAAATTCTCTTATACGTCCAGTTAAATACAACAAGAGCAGAGTCAAAACTTCCAGTTCAGTTAATATTCCTTCCACACAGTTAAAATCAATTTAAATACTGTATTTTTTTTAAAAAAAAGAGCAGATAAAGGTACTTAAATTCTCTTATACATCCAGTTGAATACAGCAAGAGCAGAGTCAAAACTTCCAGTTCAGTTAATATTCCTTCCACACAGTTAAAATCAATTTAAATACTGTATTTTTTGAAAAAAAAAAGAGCAGATAAAGGTACTTAAATTCTCTTATACGTCCAGTTGAATACAGCAAGAGCAGAGTCAAAACTTCCAGTTCAGTTAATATTCCTTCCACACAGTTAAAATCAATTTAAATACTGTATTTGTTTGAAAAAAAAGAGCAGATAAAGGTATTTAAATTCTCTTATACGTCCAGTTGAATACAGCAAGAGCAGAGTCAAAACTTCCAGTTCAGCTAATATTCCTTCCACACAGTTAAAATCAATTTAAATACTGTATTTTTTTGAAAAAAAAGAGCAGATAAAGGTACTTAAATTCTCTTATACATCCAGTTGAATACAGCAAGAGCAGAGTCAAAACTTCCAGTTCAGTTAATATTCCTTCCACACAGTTAAAATCAATTTAAATACTGTATTTTTTTGAAAAAAAGAGCAGATAAAGGTACTTAAATTCTCTTATACGTCCAGTTGAATACAGCAAGAGCAGAGTCAAAACTTCCAGTTCAGTTAATATTCCTTCCACACAGTTAAAATCAATTTAAATACTGTATTTTTTGGGGAAAAAAAGAGCAGATAAAGGTACTTAAATTCTCTTATACGTCCAGTTGAATACAGCAAGAGCAGAGTCAAAACTTCCAGTTCAGTTAATATTCCTTCCACACAGTTAAAATCAATTTAAATACTGTATTTTTTTGAAAAAAAGAGAGCAGATAAAGGTACTTAAATTCTCTTATACGTCCAGTTGAATACAGCAAGAGCAGAGTCAAAACTTCCAGTTCAGTTAATATTCCTTCCACACAGTTAAAATCAATTTAAATACTGTATTTTTTTGAAAAAAAAGAGCAGATAAAGGTACTTAAATTCTCTTATACGTCCAGTTGAATACAGCAAGAGCAGAGTCAAAACTTCCAGTTCAGTTAATATTCCTTCCACACAGTTAAAATCAATTTAAATACTGTATTTTTTTGAAAAAAAGAGCAGATAAAGGTACTTAAATTCTCTTATACATCCAGTTGAATACAGCAAGAGCAGAGTCAAAACTTCCAGTTCAGTTAATATTCCTTCCACACAGTTAAAATCAATTTAAATACTGTATTTTTTGAAAAAAAAGAGCAGATAAAGGTACTTAAATTCTCTTATACGTCCAGTTGAATACAGCAAGAGCAGAGTCAAAACTTCCAGTTCAGTTAATATTCCTTCCACACAGTTAAAATCAATTTAAATACTGTATTTTTTGAAAAAAAGAGCAGATAAAGGTACTTAAATTCTCTTATACGTCCAGTTGAATACAGCAAGAGCAGAGTCAAAACTTCCAGTTCAGTTAATATTCCTTCCACACAGTTAAAATCAATTTAAATACTGTATTTTTTTGAAAAAAAAGAGCAGATAAAGGTACTTAAATTCTCTTATACGTCCAGTTGAATACAGCAAGAGCAGAGTCAAAACTTCCAGTTCAGTTAATATTCCTTCCACACAGTTAAAATCAATTTAAATACTGTATTTTTTGAAAAAAAGAGCAGATAAAGGTACTTAAATTCTCTTATACGTCCAGTTGAATACAGCAAGAGCAGAGTCAAAACTTCCAGTTCAGTTAATATTCCTTCCACACAGTTAAAATCAATTTAAATACTGTATTTTTTTGAAAAAAAAAGAGCAGATAAAGGTACTTAAATTCTCTTATACGTCCAGTTGAATACAGCAAGAGCAGAGTCAAAACTTCCAGTTCAGTTAATATTCCTTCCACACAGTTAAAATCAATTTAAATACTGTATTTTTTTGAAAAAAAGAGCAGATAAAGGTACTTAAATTCTCTTATACGTCCAGTTGAATACAGCAAGAGCAGAGTCAAAACTTCCAGTTCAGTTAATATTCCTTCCACACAGTTAAAATCAATTTAAATACTGTATTTTTTTGAAAAAAAAAGAGCAGATAAAGGTACTTAAATTCTCTTATACGTCCAGTTGAATACAGCAAGAGCAGAGTCAAAACTTCCAGTTCAGTTAATATTCCTTCCACACAGTTAAAATCAATTTAAATACTGTATTTTGTTGAAAAAAAAGAGCAGATAAAGGTACTTAAATTCTCTTATACGTCCAGTTGAATACAGCAAGAGCAGAGTCAAAACTTCCAGTTCAGTTAATATTCCCTCCACACAGTTAATATCAATTTAAATACTGTATTTTGTTGAAAAAAAAAGAGCAGATAAAGGTACTTAAATTCTCTTATACATCCAGTTGAATACAGCAAGAGCAGAGTCAAAACTTCCAGTTCAGTTAATATTCCTTCCACACTGTTAAAATCAATTTAAATACTGTATTTGTTTGAAAAAAAAGAGCAGATAAAGGTACTTAAATTCTCTTATACGTCCAGTTGAATACAGCAAGAGCAGAGTCAAAACTTCCAGTTCAGTTAATATTCCTTCCACACAGTTAAAATCAATTTAAATACTGTATTTTTTTGAAAAAAAGAGCAGATAAAGGTACTTAAATTCTCTTATACGTCCAGTTGAATACAGCAAGAGCAGAGTCAAAACTTCCAGTTCAGTTAATATTCCTTCCACACAGTTAAAATCAATTTAAATACTGTATTTTTTTGAAAAAAAAGAGCAGATAAAGGTACTTAAATTCTCTTATACGTCCAGTTGAATACAGCAAGAGCAGAGTCAAAACTTCCAGTTCAGTTAATATTCCTTCCACACAGTTAAAATCAATTTAAATACTGTATTTTTTTGAAAAAAAAGAGCAGATAAAGGTACTTAAATTCTCTTATACGTCCAGTTGAATACAGCAAGAGCAGAGTCAAAACTTCCAGTTCAGTTAATATTCCTTCCACACAGTTAAAATCAATTTAAATACTGTATTTGTTTGAAAAAAAGAGCAGATAAAGGTACTTAAATTCTCTTATACGTCCAGTTGAATACAGCAAGAGCAGAGTCAAAACTTCCAGTTCAGTTAATATTCCTTCCACACAGTTAAAATCAATTTAAATACTGTATTTTTTGAAAAAAAGAGCAGATAAAGGTACTTAAATTCTCTTATACGTCCAGTTGAATACAGCAAGAGCAGAGTCAAAACTTCCAGTTCAGTTAATATTCCTTCCACACAGTTAAAATCAATTTAAATACTGTATTTTTTGAAAAAAAGAACAGATAAAGGTACTTAAATTCTCTTATACGTCCAGTTGAATACAGCAAGAGCAGAGTCAAAACTTCCAGTTCAGTTAATATTCCTTCCACACAGTTAAAATCAATTTAAATACTGTATTTTTTGAAAAAAAAGAGCAGATAAAGGTACTTAAATTCTCTTATACGTCCAGTTGAATACAGCAAGAGCAGAGTCAAAACTTCCAGTTCAGTTAATATTCCTTCCACACAGTTAAAATCAATTTAAATACTGTATTTTTTGAAAAAAAAGAGCAGATAAAGGTACTTAAATTCTCTTATACGTCCAGTTGAATACAGCAAGAGCAGAGTCAAAACTTCCAGTTCAGTTAATATTCCTTCCACACAGTTAAAATCAATTTAAATACTGTATTTGTTTGAAAAAAAAGAGCAGATAAAGGTACTTAAATTCTCTTATACGTCCAGTTGAATACAGCAAGAGCAGAGTCAAAACTTCCAGTTCAGTTAATATTCCTTCCACACAGTTAAAATCAATTTAAATACTGTATTTTTTGAAAAAAAAGAGCAGATAAAGGTACTTAAATTCTCTTATACGTCCAGTTGAATACAGCAAGAGCAGAGTCAAAACTTCCAGTTCAGTTAATATTCCTTCCACACAGTTAAAATCAATTTAAATACTGTATTTTTTTGAAAAAAAAAGAGCAGATAAAGGTACTTAAATTCTCTTATACATCCAGTTGAATACAGCAAGAGCAGAGTCAAAACTTCCAGTTCAGTTAATATTCCATCCACACAGTTAAAATCAATTTAAATACTGTATTTTTTGAAAAAAAAAGAGCAGATAAAGGTACTTAAATTCTGTTATACGTCCAGTTGAATACAGCAAGAGCAGAGTCAAAACTTCCAGTTCAGTTAATATTCCTTCCACACAGTTAAAATCAATTTAAATACTGTATTTTTTTGAAAAAAAGAGCAGATAAAGGTACTTAAATTCTCTTATACGTCCAGTTGAATACAGCAAGAGCAGAGTCAAAACTTCCAGTTCAGTTAATATTCCTTCCACACAGTTAAAATCAATTTAAATACTGTATTTTTTTGAAAAAAAAAGCAGATAAAGGTACTTAAATTCTCTTATACGTCCAGTTGAATACAGCAAGAGCAGAGTCAAAACTTCCAGTTCAGTTAATATTCCTTCCACACAGTTAAAATCAATTTAAATACTGTATTTTTTGAAAAAAAAGAGCAGATAAAGGTACTTAAATTCTCTTATACGTCCAGTTGAATACAGCAAGAGCAGAGTCAAAACTTCCAGTTCAGTTAATATTCCTTCCACACAGTTAAAATCAATTTAAATACTGTATTTTTTGAAAAAAAAGAGCAGATAAAGGTACTTAAATTCTCTTATACGTCCAGTTGAATACAGCAAGAGCAGAGTCAAAACTTCCAGTTCAGTTAATATTCCTTCCACACAGTTAAAATCAATTTAAATACTGTATTTTTTTGAAAAAAAAGAGCAGATAAAGGTACTTAAATTCTCTTATACGTCCAGTTGAATACAGCAAGAGCAGAGTCAAAACTTCCAGTTCAGTTAATATTCCTTCCACACAGTTAAAATCAATTTAAATACTGTATTTGTTTGAAAAAAAAGAGCAGATAAAGGTACTTAAATTCTCTTATACGTCCAGTTGAATACAGCAAGAGCAGAGTCAAAACTTCCAGTTCAGTTAATATTCCTTCCACACAGTTAAAATCAATTTAAATACTGTATTTTTTTGAAAAAAAAGAGCAGATAAAGGTACTTAAATTCTCTTATACGTCCAGTTGAATACAGCAAGAGCAGAGTCAAAACTTCCAGTTCAGTTAATATTCCTTCCACACAGTTAAAATCAATTTAAATACTGTATTTTTGTTGAAAAAAAAAAGAGAGCAGATAAAGGTACTTAAATTCTCTTATACGTCCAGTTGAATACAGCAAGAGCAGAGTCAAAACTTCCAGTTCAGTTAATATTCCTTCCACACAGTTAAAATCAATTTAAGTACTGTATTTGTTTGAAAAAAAAAGAACAGATAAAGGTACTTAAATTCTCTTATACGTCCAGTTGAATACAGCAAGAGCAGAGTCAAAACTTCCAGTTCAGTTAATATTCCTTCCACACAGTTAAAATCAATTTAAATACTGTATTTTTTTGAAAAAAAAGAGCAGATAAAGGTACTTAAATTCTCTTATACGTCCAGTTGAATACAGCAAGAGCAGAGTCAAAACTTCCAGTTCAGTTAATATTCCTTCCACACAGTTAAAATCAATTAAAATACTGTATTTTTTGAAAAAAAGAGCAGATAAAGGTACTTAAATTCTCTTATACGTCCAGTTGAATACAGCAAGAGCAGAGTCAAAACTTCCAGTTCAGTTAATATTCCTTCCACACAGTTAAAATCAATTTAAATACTGTATTTTTTGAAAAAAAGAGCAGATAAAGGTACTTAAATTCTCTTATACGTCCAGTTGAATACAGCAAGAGCAGAGTCAAAACTTCCAGTTCAGTTAATATTCCTTCCACACAGTTAAAATCAATTTAAATACTGTATTTTTTGAAAAAAAAGAGCAGATAAAGGTACTTAAATTCTCTTATACGTCCAGTTGAATACAGCAAGAGCAGAGTCAAAACTTCCAGTTCAGTTAATATTCCTTCCACACAGTTAAAATCAATTTAAATACTGTATTTTTTGAAAAAAAAAGAGCAGATAAAGGTACTTAAATTCTCTTATACGTCCAGTTGAATACAGCAAGAGCAGAGTCAAAACTTCCAGTTCAGTTAATATTCCTTCCACACAGTTAAAATCAATTTAAATACTGTATTTTTTGAAAAAAAAGAGCAGATAAAGGTACTTAAATTCTCTTATACGTCCAGTTGAATACAGCAAGAGCAGAGTCAAAACTTCCAGTTCAGTTAATATTCCTTCCACACAGTTAAAATCAATTTAAATACTGTATTTTTTGAAAAAAAAGAGCAGATAAAGGTACTTAAATTCTCTTATACGTCCAGTTGAATACAGCAAGAGCAGAGTCAAAACTTCCAGTTCAGTTAATATTCCTTCCACACAGTTAAAATCAATTTAAATACTGTATTTTTTGAAAAAAAGAGCAGATAAAGGTACTTAAATTCTCTTATACGTCCAGTTGAATACAGCAAGAGCAGAGTCAAAACTTCCAGTTCAGTTAATATTCCTTCCACACAGTTAAAATCAATTTAAATACTGTATTTTTTGAAAAAAAGAGCAGATAAAGGTACTTAAATTCTCTTATACGTCCAGTTGAATACAGCAAGAGCAGAGTCAAAACTTCCAGTTCAGTTAATATTCCTTCCACACAGTTAAAATCAATTTAAATACTGTATTTTTTGAAAAAAAAGAGCAGATAAAGGTACTTAAATTCTCTTATACGTCCAGTTGAATACAACAAGAGCAGAGTCAAAACTTCCAGTTCAGTTAATATTCCTTCCACACAGTTAAAATCAATTTAAATACTGTATTTTTTGAAAAAAAGAGCAGATAAAGGTACTTAAATTCTCTTATACGTCCAGTTGAATACAGCAAGAGCAGAGTCAAAACTTCCAGTTCAGTTAATATTCCTTCCACACAGTTAAAATCAATTTAAGTACTGTATTTGTTTGAAAAAAAGAGCAGATAAAGGTACTTAAATTCTCTTATACATCCAGTTGAATACAGCAAGAGCAGAGTCAAAACTTCCAGTTCAGTTAATATTCCTTCCACACAGTTAAAATCAATTTAAATACTGTATTTTTTTGAAAAAAAAGAGCAGATAAAGGTACTTAAATTCTCTTATACGTCCAGTTGAATACAGCAAGAGCAGAGTCAAAACTTCCAGTTCAGTTAATATTCCTTCCACACAGTTAAAATCAATTTAAATACTGTATTTTTTTTGAAAAAAAAAAGAGCAGATAAAGGTACTTAAATTCTTTTATACGTCCAGTTGAATACAGCAAGAGCAGAGTCAAAACTTCCAGTTCAGTTAATATTCCTTCCACACAGTTAAAATCAATTTAAGTACTGTATTTGTTTGAAAAAAAAAGAACAGATAAAGGTACTTAAATTCTCTTATATGTCCAGTTGAATACAGCAAGAGCAGAGTCAAAACTTCCAGTTCAGTTAATATTCCTTCCACACAGTTAAAATCAATTTAAATACTGTATTTTTTTGAAAAAAAAGAGCAGATAAAGGTACTTAAATTCTCTTATACATCCAGTTGAATACAGCAAGAGCAGAGTCAAAACTTCCAGTTCAGTTAATATTCCTTCCACACAGTTAAAATCAATTTAAATACTGTATTTTTTGAAAAAAAAAGAGCAGATAAAGGTACTTAAATTCTCTTATACGTCCAGTTGAATACAGCAAGAGCAGAGTCAAAACTTCCAGTTCAGTTAATATTCCTTCCACACAGTTAAAATCAATTTAAATACTGTATTTTTTGAAAAAAAAAGAGCAGATAAAGGTACTTAAATTCTCTTATACGTCCAGTTGAATACAGCAAGAGCAGAGTCAAAACTTCCAGTTCAGTTAATATTCCTTCCACACAGTTAAAATCAATTTAAATACTGTATTTTTTTGAAAAAAAAGAGCAGATAAAGGTACTTAAATTCTCTTATACATCCAGTTGAATACAGCAAGAGCAGAGTCAAAACTTCCAGTTCAGTTAATATTCCTTCCACACAGTTAAAATCAATTTAAATACTGTATTTTTTGAAAAAAAAAGAGCAGATAAAGGTACTTAAATTCTCTTATACGTCCAGTTGAATACAGCAAGAGCAGAGTCAAAACTTCCAGTTCAGTTAATATTCCTTCCACACAGTTAAAATCAATTTAAATACTGTATTTTGTTGAAAAAAAGAGCAGATAAAGGTACTTAAATTCTCTTATACGTCCAGTTGAATACAGCAAGAGCAGAGTCAAAACTTCCAGTTCAGTAAATATTCCTTCCACACAGTTAAAATCAATTTAAATACTGTATTTGTTTGAAAAAAAAAGAGCAGATAAAGGTACTTAAATTCTCTTATACGTCCAGTTGAATACAGCAAGAGCAGAGTCAAAACTTCCAGTTCAGTTAATATTCCTTCCACACAGTTAAAATCAATTTAAATACTGTATTTTTTTGAAAAAAAAAGAGCAGATAAAGGTACTTAAATTCTCTTATACGTCCAGTTGAATACAGCAAGAGCAGAGTCAAAACTTCCAGTTCAGTTAATATTCCTTCCACACAGTTAAAATCAATTTAAATACTGTATTTTTTTTTTAAAAAAAGAGCAGATAAAGGTACTTAAATTCTCTTATACGTCCAGTTGAATACAGCAAGAGCAGAGTCAAAACTTTCAGTTCAGTTAATATTCCTTCCACACAGTTAAAATCAATTTAAATACTGTATTTTTTTCTAAAAAAAAGAGCAGATAAAGGTACTTTAATTCTCTTATACATCCAGTTGAATACAACAAGAGCAGAGTCAAAACTTCCAGTTCAGTTAATATTCCTTCCAAACAGTTAAAATCAATTTAAATACTGTATTTCTTTGAAAAAAAAGAGCAGATAAATGTACTTAAATTCTCTTATACGTCCAGTTGAATACAGCAAGAGCAGAGTCAAAACTTCCAGTTCAGTTAATATTCCTTCCACACAGTTAAAATCAATTTAAATACTGTATTCTTTTGAAAAAAAAGAGCAGATAAAGGTACTTAAATTCTCTTATACGTCCAGTTGAATACAGCAAGAGCAGAGTCAAAACTTCCAGTTCAGTTAATATTCCTTCCACACAGTTAAAATCAATTTAAATACTGTATTTTTTTGAAAAAAAAGAGCAGATAAAGATACTTAAATTCTCTTATACGTCCAGTTGAATACAGCAAGAGCAGAGTCAAAACTTCCAGTTCAGTTAATATTCCTTCCACACAGTTAAAATCAATTTAAATACTGTATTTTTTTGAAAAAAAAGAGCAGATAAAGGTACTTAAATTCTCTTATATGTCCAGTTGAATACAGCAAGAGCAGAGTCAAAACTTCCAGTTCAGTTAATATTCCTTCCACACAGTTAAAATCAATTTAAATACTGTATTTTGTTGAAAAAAAAGAGCAGATAAAGGTACTTAAATTCTCTTATACGTCCAGTTGAATACAGCAAGAGCAGAGTCAAAACTTCCAGTTCAGTTAATATTCCTTCCACACAGTTAAAATCAATTTAAATACTGTATTTTGTTGAAAAAAAAAAGAGCAGATTAAAGGTACTTAAATTCTTTTATACGTCCAGTTGAATACAGCAAGAGCAGAGTCAAAACTTCCAGTTCAGTTAATATTCCTTCCACACAGTTAAAATCAATTTAAATACTGTATTTGTTTGAAAAAAAAGAACAGATAAAGGTACTTAAATATTCTTATACGTCCAGTTGAATACAGCAAGAGCAGAGTCAAAACTTCCAGTTCAGTTAATATTCCTTCCACACAGTTAAAATCAATTTAAATACTGTATTGTTTTGAAAAAAAGAGCAGATAAAGGTACTTAAATTCTCTTATACATCCAGTTGAATACAGCAAGAGCAGAGTCAAAACTTCCAGTTCAGTTAATATTCCATCCATACAGTTAAAATCAATTTAAATACTGTATTTTTTGAAAAAAACGAGCAGATAAAGGTACTTAAATTCTCTTATACGTCCAGGTGAATACAGCAAGAGCAGAGTCAAAACTTCCAGTTCAGTTAATATTCCTTCCACACAGTTAAAATCAATTTAAATATTGTATTTTTTGGAAAAAAAAAGAGCAGATAAAGGTACTTAAATTCTCTTATACGTCCAGTTGAATACAGCAAGAGCAGAGTCAAAACTTCCAGTTCAGTTAATATTCCTTCCACACAGTTAAAATCAATTTAAATACTGTATTTTTTTGAAAAAAAAAGAGCAGATAAAGGTACTTAAATTCTCTTATACGTCCAGTTGAATACAGCAAGAGCAGAGTCAAAACTTTCAGTTCAGTTAATATTCCTTCCACACAGTTAAAATCAATTTAAATACTGTATTTTTTTCTAAAAAAAAGAGCAGATAAAGGTACTTTACTTCTCTTATACATCCAGTTGAATACAGCAAGAGCAGAGTCAAAACGTCCAGTTCAGTTAATATTCCTTCCACACAGTTAAAATCAATTTAAATACTGTATTTTTTTTAAAAAAAAAGAGCAGATAAAGGTACTTAAATTCTCTTATACGTCCAGTTGAATACAGCAAGTTCTTAGCCGGCCAAAGCTGAGGTTTTTAAGCAGAAAATATTTCACACTGTACCACTTAAATAGGCAAGGACAGGAAATCAAAGAATGTGACTACCCCCACACCTGTAATTACTAGCAAATAACAAAATTCAGCAATCACTGACTAACTTCCAGTTCAGTTAATATCAGTTAGATTTACAAATGCCCTTGGATGTCTGTGCAACCATTTATAGATATGAACATAATTTAATTGCTAAGGTTCTATTTGCATGTTGATGTGACAGTAATTGTATTTTGCTAGAGGTTCCAATACATATTTGGTAACTTCACAAACAAATAACGGAAGTAAACCATTTATGCTAAATATTTTTTCTTACAATAAAGAATTATGATAAAATATGAACTGAAGCCAATGAATACAACTCATATTCCATTAAATTATACTGTAGATGTACATGATAAGTTGCAGCCAATCGTAAGTGTGTACTCTATAAACTTAAAGAACACAGTATTAAATTTTGATAATAGTTTCTGCTCCATGCTCAGGAAAAAAATGGACAGGCTTATAGAAATATGAAGTTATTTACTACTAGAATTAATCACTTTAGATTTAACTATGTTAAAAATACTTAAGGAGAGATTTAATATTTCATAAATTAAGAAATGAATATGTCTATTAACATCCAAACTAATAAAATATGTATTTCATGAATATATTTATAGTGCTAAACATCAAAATGCTGCTAATACCACCATACTTTTTCATTAAGACAAAGAACAGAAAGGATTTGCTTAACTGTTTAGACATTCTTTCAGCTCACTGGTGGCAAATGATATTGTAAACTCCTTGTCATCTATTACTCACAATCAGCTCATCATAGGTTCATAGGTGTTTACTAGGCTAACGACCACAAAGGCCTTTTTAAGCCTAGCCACGGATCCCACATCTCTGACAACTTCTGATCCCCTTGATAAGTGTAAGCAGGGGCCTGGGATTTCACCATTTTTTTAAATCTATCACCATTTGACTTATTAGTCTCAACAGAAAAAATAAATTTCTAAATTTCTAATTTAAATATAAGGAAAGCTACAGGACCTAATAACGTACTTGATTATGATAGAAGTGATTTCTAAAGAGCTGAGTGAGTATACATAATTTACAGCAGAGCCACAGTGGAAATTAAATATCATAGATTTTGAAAGTGGCACATGTTATTCCCTTATACAAGAGAAAAGGAGACAGATAGATTTAAACAAAGAGAGACAATGTTTTCTATGTTTCTAGGTGTTTCACATTCTGTGTGATTTAAGACCATTCAATCCCTAGGGGTGAGGGAACTGACCCAGGTCCACAAGGGTGGGAGCCACCCAGAAGAGCAATCATCCAGGCACACATCAGGGACTTTGGTACTCCTTCTGGCATCCTGGCAATGAGAGATATTTTTGTATGACAGTCCTAACTCCTTCTTTTGAGTGATGATGAAAAATGTCACCATATGGACAGCTTCTACCCTTTTACCAATTTGTGCATGTTCCTTCACATGGACAACAAGGGCTACTGTCATCATGATAGGTTGCCATGCCTATACTGCTCCTGCAGTGGCTTCCACATATTCAGTACCATCTGTCTCCTCCAGGAGTGATCAAATTGAAAGTGGTGGCATGAAATGTCAGTGACCATAGATATGCCCATCCTTCCATCTGTGCCATCAGCCAACAGAGTTAGTAATTGAACTTGGGTTACCTGGGCCATAGTCAGGGCTTTAGGGATTTATCCTTCTATGCCACCAATGCACCCATGACTGTAGACCATTTTTGCTTGCTGTCCAATATTTGTAACATTTGGAAAAGAGTATTTTAGCCTTTTCATAATAACACATTATGTTCCTACTCAGCATGGCTTTTAAATCTACTATTACACATTTGCATAATTTGTAATGAGAATACTACAAAATCACCTGAAAACTTTGCCTGTTGACATTTTTTGTACATGACAAACCCTTTGATTTACTGCGCCACAGTCTGCTTTCAGGCAAGCTTAGCATTTTTGAGATTAACCAGTATCTAGTGAGCTGTGTTATAGATTTGCTCAGTGGGCAGTTTAGAATAAAAAATGCTGGAGAACTAAGTAGAAAATGTACATAACACACATACACCATAGATTCCATACTTGGGCTTGCTTTCTTTAACAGTCAGTTTTATAGACATTGCTAAATAGATTGTTAATATTTAGACAAAAGAGTATCCTGATGGGGTTTAAAATCTGGTGCATGATGAATTTGCTGTTTGCATATAATCAGCTGCACCAAACTCTTAATAACATCCTCTGTTGGGCCAAATAAATGACTTATTATTCAATGTTAATAAGACTAAATGTTTGCATTTAGGTAACAGTGGAAAGATGTACAATTATAATTTAGATGTCTTAGTTGGTACTGCTGAAACCATTTCTGGTCTGGGTATGATATATGATAGTGCTTTATATTTTTAAAATACACTGAATATATATATATATATATATATATATATATATATATATATATATGTATGTATGTATGGGTTCACTAGACAATCTAGAAATACTGAAATGTCGAATTTCAGTATTTCAAGACTGAATAGTAGAAAGTACAGTTACGCGAAACTGCACTTTGTCGAATGCGGAAATGCCGAATCAGCTGTCGTGGTGTCGCTTTTGTGAAGTGTGGTGCAGTTTGT
This sequence comes from Protopterus annectens, assembly GCF_019279795.1. Lineage (NCBI taxonomy): Eukaryota > Metazoa > Chordata > Ceratodontiformes > Protopteridae > Protopterus > Protopterus annectens. The sequence continues at coordinate 94,984,672 of NC_056731.1, read as the reverse complement.
GGATTAAGCTAGGGATTCAAGTAAGTGGTGCTTATGTAAGGGTATTGGGTAGGGATTTTAGTGTGTGTGAGAGTGTGTAGTGGTGGTTTTTGTGTGTTTTGCGTGTTGTGTGTTTGTGTGTTTAGTGCGAATTTAGAGTTAGTATATATAAGTAGGGAGGCATGGCGGGGTGTATGGGGGCTTGCCCCCCTGCTTATAGGTAGGGTAGGTGTGTTTGTGTGTGTTGCTTTGTTTGTTGTAGTATTGTTAGGTAGGTGTGTGTGTGTGTGTGTGTGTGTGTGTGTGTGTGTGTGTGTGTGTATGGTCGCAATTGTGGTTTTCACTGTTGTAGGTTTTCGGGTATGTGGTATTTCGACTATTCAGTCTCAAAATACTGAAATTCGACATTTCAGTATTTTGAGATTGTCTAATGAATCCATATATCAGATATATATCTCAGATATATATCTCAGATCCCATCATTTGTTAGATTCCATACCCTGTTATTCTTAATTAAGAACTCCTGAAGTTCTAATCTCTGCATTTACCTGGAATATAGTGCAATCATATAACCACCTACTTCTAAGCTTAAAATAAACCAAGAAATCAAAAAAGGAAAAGAATCTAAACTTCATTGATAATGAGTTGAGGGTATTGCAGTATATTACTGCACGGATATATTAAAACATAATGATTCCTCTTTGATAGGAAATTATGAGGGTACTTGATGATAGTAAAGAAACCAATACCTATATATTTTTATGTTTTAGTGTGCTGGGGTTTAATATGATCTAACCTTCATATAAATTTGATAAGAACTCCCAGATGATAGCTTTGCAAAAAACCTACAGAAAGGCAATAAGTCATTAGCAAACTAAATGATTTACTTATTGAGTAACAATCCTGATGAAATAAAGTTGTCAACATTTTTAAATATGTTATAACTTAATCTGAATCAGTGTATTCGTGATTTAAAATATGTATAGCTTTTTGACTGAGTTAAAGCTACTGCAGTCTTTCAGTATTATTAAATGAATGGATCCTCAGACATCTCTCATATATCACCAGAAGTTGTTTTTATCAAAAGAACACAACAAAGGACCTGGAATAGATCCTTGGGGTTCACCAGCCATGACAAATGGTCAGAGATGAATCTGAGTTTGCAAGACGGGTAGCTCTTCATTGAGGTTTTATCTACATTGCCATTGTTGAGTTCCCTAAAAGTGGACAGTAGACTCCCATTATCAGTTGTGTCAGCTGCATTTGGCAAATAAGGTAGAATGTGCCTCAAGGCACTACAACACATGGTCAGTGAATTTTGGGACTATAGTGTTTTCACTTTGTCCAGCTCTGAATCCGTGCTGGTAATTGATTATCAATTCCTGGTAGAATATGAAAGCAGCTAGTTGTCTGTGAAAAAGTTTCTCCCCCTCAACCAGCTTCTTTCTGAACAATACAAATAACTTATTTTTTCCAGACAGATGAGACCATTACCTCTCTTTAATTTCGCCAAGATTTTTGGGTTTCTAATACCATGATAGGAATGGACCCCATTCCTAAGTCAAAGTATGATTAAAGGTTATGAAATTAGTAATGTTTCAATCTTTGATGTTAGTCAGAAGTTCTATTCGTAGCACCTTCAACGTGCCCGGTAGTGACTCCTGCAATTCGTACAGAGTTACATGTACTGGCAACATATCTAAGTATGATTATAAATTTTTTTTTATAAGACCCATTGGTCCTACTACTACTGGAACTGTCTGGATATCCTTCTCCCACATTGCCCTTGTTTCTGCCTGCAAATCTTGATACTTTATGACTTTGTGTCCCTTTGTACATAAGACACTGTAGTCACTGGGTGTAGTGATTTCAATAATCAATGTTACCTTTGTCTTCTTTTCATATACTACTGTATCTGGTTTTCTTGCATCTATTTTTTGAACTGTTGGTAATGGATGATCCTATGTGATATAAACTTCATCATTTTCTATAATGCTTTGTGGCTCATGTTTCCAGTGCTTTTCAGCTACTTTAATATTATGTTTGCACAATCCCCGATGCAACAGTCTTGCATCATTATTATGCCTTTCAGTATACAGTACTTCCGCAATTAGTTTATCCCAATCAGCAACAATATGTGCAACTGCTTCCAATTCTGTTTTACAAAACCTACATTTGTCTGTTTCTCCAACATGTTCAATGGACTCTGTAAATCAATGTGTATGTAGTTTACTGTCTTGAGCTGCCAATACTAACCTTTCATCTTTTGGTTTAAATTCACCCCTCCTTAACCATTCCTGCATCCAATCTTGATCAGCACAAGGTTGTTCCAAGAGTTTCCTATACTTGCAGCTATATTTATGCATTTTCCACATTGATTGCCTTCTCATCTGATCCTTCATCTTATATTTTTTTCTTTTGTTTTTTGGCACATCCAGTTGCTACCTGATTTTTATCTACTTCTAGTTTGATTTCCATTCCAGCTTGACACCGATATGCTTCTGCTAAACTAAGCACGGAAGTCATCTTAGACTTGTTCCCCTCATGTTTCAAAATTTACTATGTTTGGTTCTTGTGAGGTCAGCAGATATGTATGCAGTCCCACTATTGCAGATCTATACATCTAATCAATTTCGAGGAGGCCCATACCTCCTTCAGAATGGGGAATATATAGTCTTGGTAAACACTGATTTCTATAAATCATTTGATGAGCATAAAGCATTCTTCTTGTTTTCCTGTCCAAACTATCCAACACATTTTTGGACCAGTCAGTCACTCCAAAAGTGTAAGTTAGGACAGGAAGAGCAAATTGGTTTATAACTTGGCCTTTGTTCCTAGATGTCAATGCTTTTTTAGCATTAATTTAAGCCTTCTAATATATTCCTTACTGAATTTATTCACATTTGTTCATGTTTTATTATTGATCCTTCATCAATTCCAAATATTTATATAGTCCCTCTTGCTCAAGCTCTTTTATATCATATTCTTGTCCCTAGCTGTTGTTTTCTTGGTGCTGCCGCTTTCCTGCTTTAAAGGTCGCATTTGCACATTTATCAAAACCAAATGACATTCTTATATCATCTGAAAACGTTTTGATTACTTGCAGTTGTGCTTTCAGTTCCTCATCTGATGAGTTATACAGTTTTCTAGGTTCATAGGTGTTTACTAGGCTAATGACCACAAGGCCCTTTTTAAGCCTAACCAAGCACCCCAAAGTCTCTGACAAGTTCTGACACCCTTGATAAGTGTAAGCATGGGCCTGGGAGATGAACCATTTACAGGTTACCTGTGTCCATTACAGACATAGGTGCCAAACCAGAGATGAATTTCTGGTTTCCCATCCAATTGTCCAAGTTGTATTTGAATTGGATTAGGGAGGAATTCTGCTTCACATGGATGGGGAGCCTTTTCCATAGACAGGGTAGTCTCTGGGATACATACCTATCTCTCCAGCAGGTCCTGTTTATATCACAGGCAAGGTTTAAGTCTTTAGAATCAGTAATTCTGGTACTGTTTGTTTTGTGGATATGCAGGAGGTCCATCAGAGTGAGGTCTGACAATACTCTGTATGCCAGGCATAGATCTCTCTCAAAAGCCTGTAGGAGACAGAATACAGGGATAGATTTAAATCATCAACAAAGGGAAGATGAGAAGTCATTACACTGCTTTGTTTTTGGGTGCTAATTATAGCCATGACCTAATCTGTTAAGCAGACAGCTTAATGGGTTAAGGGCAAGACAAAAGACCAGTGGTGACAGAGAGTCACCCTAGAATATCCCCCTTTGGATTTTTATCCCTGGAATAATAATTTGTCCTTTATCATGGCTTAACTGCAAAGTGGTTTGCCACTGTTTCATGGTTGCTGTGATATAGTTTATCAATGTAGGGTGTATCTTACACATTTTTAAGCACTCTTTTATCTATGAATATAGGATACTGTCAAATGCTTTTTTGTAGTCTATCCATGCCATACACAGATTCTTCCCCTTTTTACAGTTCTCCACTATGCCTTTATTTAACAACAAATGATCCTTTGTTCCATATGACTTTCTTGTATTACCCTTTTGTTCTATTGCCATAATTGAGATTTCTTGCAAATGACTATAAACTCTGTTGGCATCAATTCCAGTGTATAGTTTATACGTTGTCAGAAGGCAAGTTATTGGTCTATAGTTCTTAGGGTAGCTTGCAGGTTCACTCTTAAGTAGAAGCATTGTTTTTCCTGTTGTTAGCCAGGCTGGTGTCTGTTCATGGTGCACATATAAATAGTTCTTACTCATGGCTAAATCTTTGTGCAAAGATGTTAATACTTTTAGCCAGAAGTTAGATACTGCATCTGGGCCTGGGGTTTCCCAGTTAGAGGCTTTTCTTAATTTTATATCAATCTCTCTGGCCGTTACTTCATCCCATTTCATGTCCTGTACATTTGAACTTCTTATTCTTTCTTTTACTTCTTCTATCCATTTAGCATCTTTGTTATGTTCCACAGGATCTTCATAAATATTTCTCCAAAATGTATCTATTTCTTCTTTTTTGGCGGTCTTTCAAATCCTTTTATCTTGTTTCCCAATTCTCTATCAAACTTTTTTGGGTCATCAATAAATTGCTTATTTAGCACTTTTCCTTTATATTTATCTGTGCATCCTCTCAGTTTTTCTGCCTGTGCTGATATGTTTAGTTTATTATTTGTGATAGTGCATGATAAATACTGATCCGTTATAATACTGTGCATTGCTTTTATCACGTTTATCTTTCTGAGTATTTTTGTTGATGTTCCCTCTCCTACACTCTTCTAACAGTGACACTTCTTGTCTTAATTGCTTTATAGTTTTCTCTATTCAATATTTCCATGATGGCGTTCCATTTCTCCCCATCCTTCCCTTACTACCCCGTGTTCTTGTGGTAGGACTTTATCTGTTATTAATTTGGCTGCACAGTAATGTATCCTATTTACTTCTGTTATATCACATGAATCTCTATGGACAGTCCCAATTACTGTGTACATTTGTTTTACCAAACTTCTAACTTTCTGGGTTTTATTGACCTTCTGCAGTCTATTTCTTTCATTGATCTTAATATGTCTGTCCATCTCTATTATATCAAGCAGCTCTCCTCTTAGATCATTTTCTTCTAAACTGAGGACACATTCTTTGTTCTCCATTTCCTGTGGGCATTCGATAGAAAGTTCCACAGCTTCTTCCTGTGCCATGTTCTCTTCAGTTTCACTCTGTGTCACCCGTTGCTGTCTCATATGGGAACTCACTGGCCTATCACTCCACGACATTGACTGTGTCAGAGTTGCCACATTTCCTGTTTTTTCCCTTGCTGTATAGCTCCAACTGAACCTTAGTACTGGTTTCCTGTGGGAGGCTCCAAAGTATCTTCATATGTCAACTGATTAGATGCTTCCTGCTCCACTGGTTTCTCCTTAATTTGGGGGTCCATTGCTCTATCCTGTTGTGTTATCTAAGTTAAACTTTCTACACTAAATCCTTCACTTTGCAGGTACTCCATAACCGCAGTTTCTCTTTAACTTCTCCATTACTAATCCTCTTTTCTACTTTTCCTCTTTCTTATTTTCTTGTATTGTAAAATTTTCCATAGCTGGATGTCTTTGCCTGTATTTCTCTTCAAATATCTTTGGTGCTGCTCTTTATGCATTGATTAGTTTTGCTTTCTCCTTTGCATAAATATTGTACAATATTAAATTTCTTTTTGTTTCCCATGTCCATATTTCTTCTTCAGATGTCTCCTGCTCCTCGTGTTTCTCCTTAATTTGGGGACTAGTTGTTCCATCATGCTGTGATATGACTTGTGTTAAACTTTCTACACTAAACCCTTCACTTTGCTAATATTCCATAACTTCAGCTTCTACTTTTTTAACTTCTACTTGACTAATCTTCTGTTCTACATTCCCTCTTTGTGATATTATTTTTTTATTGTGAAGTTTTCCATATCTGGATGCTTTTGCATATATTTCTCTTTGAATATCTTTGGGGCTGCCTTTTTTGTGTTGATTAATTTGGCTTTCTCCTTTGCATAAATATTGCACCAGATCAGATCTCTCTTTCTTTCCCGTGTCCGTATTTCTTTTTTATACCCCTTAAATATCTCAAAATTTTGTTCTTTAAATTTTCGCACTTCCTAAGTCACTTCTTTTTACAAACTGCACAAGTTTTCTTGCTCTATATAGTGTTTTTCATGGATCTGTTGTATTAATGAACACAAATTTTTATTTGTCGCTCCCGACAGTTTTTCGTGTGGAAGTATTTTTTTCCTCTAATTTCTCTCTCTTAATCTTTTTGTATATCTTTTGTCTGGAAATTCTGGGCTTTTTGCATAATATTAGCAATACATAATCTCTTTCTTATCCTCAATAGTCCACAATATTGTCTGTATGGCTCTTTTTGGCCTATCAGTTTTTGTGATTTTTGTGGACTGCTACTTCCTTCTACAAAAGGGGGGGCCATACTCCCCCTGGGCCTGGCCTAAGCCCCATTGTAGGAATATTTCCATGTCTTGAGGATTCTACACGGTCATTTTTCCAGTCCTGGTACCAGTGCACTTACCAAGATTGGGCACTTTTTTTATCCTGGGAGTTGTGCACCCACCTGTCTTCTTTATTTTTAACCTACTTCTGTCCATGATATATGCTATATAAAATACAGTCTATAGGTCAGTGTTATCTTCATGAGATTTTGTGAAAAACAGGGTCCACCTCATGAGGGTATTCACCCAGACTTGAGGATAAATTTGATTCCAGCAATACTTCTCACCTTTTGCTGATTCACTATGGATCTAGTTTTGATGCAGAAGTCTTGAAGTACAACTGTACAATTATTCTGGCTCTTAATCTAAGAGTCTTGTATGAAAAACTGTCAACTAAAGATGCGACATTGGTCTTTTTCTGAGAAGGACCTTCCAAGTGATTAGTGAAATGTGGCGGATAATATAGTACTATGTCTCCCTTACGAATGTTACTCTTCCAAGACTTCTTTGCTACAAATCTTAAAATAAAGTCATTTGTTACTGTTCTATAAGTCCACACCTCTCTCCAGTTTACTTACTTACTTTGAACAGCTATTCATCAAACTGACATCATCGAATGGCCCTTCATCAAATGTTCAAATGAGTGAACATTTGTTCTTGGTAAGAAATCACTTGGCCAGTATGCCTACCTACACATAGCCCACAGTACATCAAGCCTACACACACACACACACACACGCACACACACACACACACACACACACACACACACACACACACACACACACACACACACACACACACACACACACACACACACACACACACACACACAAACACACACACACACACACACACACACACACACACACACACACACACACACACACACACACACACAGACACACACACACACACACACACACACACACACACACACATATACACACACACACACACACACACACACACACACACACACACACACACACACACACACACACACACACACATATACACACACACACACACACACACACACACACACACACACACACACACACACACACACACACACACCAACTACAAGATTGCACTACAGTGGGGAAAAGGGCATATTTCTTTATGTTGGCCAAGTGACTTCCTTCCCTGGGAAAAAGTTTGCCGATGTGAACATTCAGGGAAGGGCTGTTTGATGATGTTGGTTCAATGAACAGTAGTTTGATGAATAGCCATTCAAGGTAAATAAACGTCAATGAAGTGATATAGACCCGATACATGGGACTTGTGGCTCAGTATTGTGATTGTTTTACCACAATCATCTGACACTTCTGGCTCATTGCCCTGGACTGCTAAAGACAATCTGTTTGCGTATATTACATTTAAGGGGTTTGGGTGTATGTTACTACTTACTGGTGGGAGATTTATATCACAACTGTGTTGTGGGGAAAGTAAGAGAGAGGCTGCTCAGCATTGCTTATGTGCCTGGTTCTTTGTTGCCATATGCTGCAATGTGACATTGTGGTATTTTTACAGATTCTGTAGATTTCTCATCTCACAGGCTTTCACATTTTCCTTTTACAAAGCTCTGACATTTCCGTTTGCATTTTTGCATTTGTTGTAGAGCTGACAGTAGCACCGCCGATTAGTTTCACCATGCTAGGTATCTGTATAGCTTGATGACAAATGTTACTCCAGCATAACTTATCCTTCTCACTCTGTGCCAATGGAGAGTTTCAGTGGTATCTAGTGCTGTGAAAAGCAGTTCATGAAATACTTAACAGCAGTATTAACACAAGGTACAAAAGCATAAATGCCCAGCCACATATGCTAAATGTCTTATTAAGCAGAAGTTCTGTAGTGGACATAGAAGATATGACCATGAAAACACTTTAGATACAAAAAGGGGAGGTAAGATCATTCAGATTGCTTGACATCATTTTTAGTACTTTTACATGCAGATGATAGGGTTCAGATGGTTTCAAATATTGGTTTTGTTCATTGATAAGTAATGCTGGTGATAGCGTTCAGAGCCTATGATAGTGCTGTTACCTTCTACTCTGAAGCTTTTATTTATCTAGTTATTTAAAGTTTAATGCTTATCATTACATATGTACAGCAAAAAAGGAGACTGGAATAAGAGACACTGAAACTCAAATAATTCTGAGTCAACAAGTAAGGTCAATTAGCTAACATTCACTAAAAGGGAGTGCTGTATTCATCTGTAGGTTATTTGTACTTAAAATGTTAAGGGCTAAAAAGTTCCGAGGAATTTATAGCTAGGCTTTTAAAGATCCTCATGAATCAATAGCTAAGTAAGTACCTATGAACTCATACTCATAAAGCAGTTAAATCAAAACTCAAAAATTAAGAAATTGAAAATCGGTATACATTTCTCTAGCAGGCTCACAAAAGATCCTCCTTACAAATTAAATGTTAAGGGCTTCTGAAAGCTTTTCCAATTTTTGGTACATATCCCTGGTAAGAATGTCTCAGCTAAGATACTTGTTTGAGTGTACTCAGAACTGGATGGAAATTAATTATTTAGCAATTTCAGGAAAAGGGAAGAAAGCGCATCCAGCGAGGTGTTCTCCGTTTTCTGATCTGAGTGCTGCCCTTTGTCTGTCTTCCAGTAGCAGAAGTTGCTTTTGATGTAACTCCATGTGCAATGAATCACTGCAATAACTAGCAACACCTTCTCAAGCTTCTTTGAGGAACTCTGCTCTTTACGTTGTGTAGCCTGATACTGTACACACATATCATGGTCCAAAGTTCAAAACTACGTTCTGCTTATAGTTACAATACTTAGTTTGTACAAGGAAACTAAAGCTTGAAATGTTATTATTTTGTTGCAAGGATTAGTCATATTGACTTATAAAAATTATTTATTTTTCCAGTAGTTTAAACTCTGCTCAAGAGAGAGCAGAGAAGGATGTTTACAGGTACGAAGCATCAGTGCTTGGCTGGAATGAATGCTGTGACAAAACAAGTATTGCTGTGACCTATTGTACATATGGCCAAAGTAAACTGAAACACTGGGAATACAAACATTTTGGGTAGTGCACCATTTCAGCACTAGCAAAGTATAGGGGAATGAAAGCTTTGGTCGCAGGTGTCATGTGTTTAATGGTATAGTGAGTCATCTTGTGCTTTATGCTCACAGCACTGTATCAGCTGCTCCAGCATGAGCTAGTAGGTTAGGGATTTGTGATGGTTAATGTTATGTGGACAGTTCAATTGTATTTCCCAGCAGCATTAGATAAGCAGCAGCTATCATAATTAATAGGACTGGGAGAAGAGGTGTTCCAAAAGTGTTTAGATACGAAATCTAAATGCTGCTTTCTCACCTAGGGAGTCATTGTTGGGTGATGCCTCTGGTTCACCCCGGGGATCACTCCAGTGGCTCTACTTGATAGAGGCACTGGTAACTAACTTCAGGCGACACGATGCCAGGGCACATCATTGGGCTAGGTTTGTAAAGGCTCCAGGGCCATTAGCCTAGTATTTGCCTATGAACTTATGGTGCAATGCCAAAAAAATGCAAATCATTTTGGATGTAAGGTCATATCGAGATTTGCTTCCCTGCAGTAAAAGTGACTGGCTGTTGCATAGAACGTGAGAAGGTTATAGTTTACAAGCCTCTGAGCATGAAACACTGCAGCCCACTAACCTTTATTTAAACTGAATTGTATAAGTCACAGTAAACACAGTAACTCTTACATTTGTAATATTTTGTAAACAAATTACAATATCACAGCAACCATTCAAGTTACACACATACTGTTAACATCATTTTATTCATCTAGATGAGAGATTTCATATGAAGCTATGGAGTTCTGTCTGTGTTGTTGAGATATTTAGAAAAATGTAAAAATTATATCTAAATAAATTAATATAAAAACAACGACTAATATCTATTTACCTGCACTAGACAGAGATCAAATATTAATGCAGTTGAGTTTGCCATTGTACAAGATTTAAGATGAAATCTTTTAAAACCTTGTATGCAACATGCTTTTGGATTTATTGATGCGAATATGAACAGGCAATATTTGACACCTAGAGGCGTCAGCAGGAGTTAACTGCAGATGCAGTTGGATGCAATAAGTTAACATAAGAAATATGGACAAAAAATAAAATAATAGGAGTACAAAGGCTCAAAGATAGGGACACTTTTTAAATATTGCTTGTATAAACTTAGAAAGTAGCCAGAATAACAGGCTTTGCCTTAATATGTATTGTCTGAATGATATGAAGTCTGAAATGCAAATGTCTGCCATTATTTAGTGATTTCAATCATCACTTATTTGTTAGAAAACCAGTAATTTTATGAGGAACAGACCAAATATGTGAGACAAAAATCTTGGTATTCTGGGAAAAATTGGAAAGTTGAGAGGTATGATGTCAGTATGAGACAATGTAGGACATGAAGGGTTCAATGAGTGAGCAGTTTTATATATATATATATGTACTTTTCTGCAAGATTAAAACAGCTGCTCAAAAATATTAAGTCATAAAATCTATCATAATTTAAAACATTCATCTAATACAGAGTATCTTGCATACTCAGTAAATTTTTTATAGTTACACTGAGTACACTGCAAACTAGTAGATCAAGTGATATGAAACCCCGATAATGTAATACAGACTATACAATCAGAGAAACAGAGACTTTGAACAGGAAAGAACAATACTTTCCAGAGAAACAGGTCACTCTGGTGGAGTAGAGGGATAAAGCGCTAACTGTGGCCTAGCCAACCTGATTTTGATTAGCAGCTCAGGGGACTGACATGGTGTCAGGGAGGGATGGAGATGCCCTTCCTGGGAGGGAACTCTTCAATGATGATCCCTAAAAAGAGGCATGCTACATAGAGGGGAATTGCCTTCAGATATAGTCAACGAGTGTGAAGGCAGGGAAAGGAAATGTGGGGAGGGTATAAAAAAGACCCCCCCCCCAGATGGAAGCACAAATGGTCAAGCCCACAAGATGTCCTTTTGATCTGCAACTGACCCCCAGCAAATACTGGAATAGCCTGGGAGGGTGGAGGTGGATGGCTGGTAGACCTGGAGTGGATGTGGGACACTGGGGACCAGGCCAGTGCCATGAAGTCCAAGTTGACCAAAAAAATTAAAAAAAAAAACTTTCCATACAAATGGTCCCTACAAAGCAAACCAAGAATGGAGGGGGCGGTATTAATTACCACTAAAATGCTATCAGCATAGCTTATAGATACATATTTGAAACAACTGCAAATACCAATAAATAAATGCAAGTATGCATACTAAAAATAGTTTATGTTGAAAACAGGCAGAAAGCTACTATCTGCACACTGTATAGAAAATTATTTTTGTTTTTATTTATTTATTTAGATTTCTTTACTAGGTAGAGCACTTTTCCAAATCAGGCCCAGCCCAGGTTTAAAACTAAAGTAGCTTAAATACAAATTAAATAGTCAGGGAGTCTCTTTAACATAGCAGGAATAAAAGTAGAAATACAGGTAAAGCATCAAGGCAGAACATTTCACAGTAATTCAAATGCGTTGTAGGACTGTACAATGTACACTACTTTGGTAGAGCAAATGAAGATTTTACACCAAATGAGTAGATGAAGCAATACAAATACTTTTTTAAACAAGAAGGCTATAGATTTTAAAACACTCAGTATGCATTCATGGGACAAGGAAAAAGTTCAAATCATCAGACTTATGGACAGTCAGCGTATAACTAAGTAAACATTCAAGCTCGTCTCTCAACATCTCAGCATATCTAAACAATCCTACCTTGGTTTGTGATTTACTGTGGAGTTGACTGGTAAGAGCAGTTTTATTTGAATTTATATTGTATTTGTTATCACTGTTTTTAACTGTTTGTAGGTAGGAAGGGATAGCTTGTTAACAAGATTTACTTTGATTCATATTTTGTTGTTTTACCTTTAATTTCACTGTTAGTTGTAAGAAAGGGAGAGTTTCTAGACAGGCAAGCTCTAGCAATCTCAAGGGGCCTAGACAGCTATAAATTCACACAGACGGCAGAGAGGAAAATCTTGAGCATAGCTAAACAATCCTACCTTGGTTTGTGACTTATTGATCTTTGCTGTTACAATTGCGACTGTGAGCGACAGTGAGCACCTAGTTTTGGGCACACGTGTTCAGACAGTATGGCGTGCATTTGTCAAGATCAGGGAAGAGAATTTTTGCAGCAGATATTTTGCAATATTTGACAAACACTAGGCAGATTTTTGCCAGGTCGAAAATTTAACAGTTCACAAATAGCAACATCTGATGCATCTCTGATGGTAGCTAATGCTAGGAGCATTAATAATAAAGTTTTTTATTGGAAAATTTGCTACGTTCCCACAAGACTGATGTTGTTATTGTTTGTGAAACATGGTTAAAGAACAATGGAAACCAGTTCTGTCAGGGTATAAATGTTCTTACTGTAACAGACATTCTAACAAAACATCTGGTGGAGGTGTTATAATAGGCATTAAAGATGGTTATGAGACCTGTGATTACTACATGTTCAATGGTGACACCAACACTATAGACTGTGTAACTGTGACGATAAAGGCAACCCTGGAACATATAACAAATGTTGGAGTGTATAGACCACCAACATCAAGTGCAGATGACCTAGAAAAATTCATACATTTCTTGCATGAAACACAGGAGGGAAGAATAATATTAGCTGGAGACATAAATTTACCAGAAACAGACTGGAATATTATTGATTCAATAACATTAGTAAGGACATTATTCTCAACGTATATTCAGGAAAAACAATTGCTTCAGATTGTAAAAAAACCTACCAGGAGACGGAACATACTAGACATTGTTTGTGTTTCTAAATAAATTACTGTTACTTCAAGTCAAGTTTTACCACCACTGATATGCAGTCATCATGGGGTTATAAAGGTTAATTTGTTGGTAGATAACTCTGACAAACTGAAATCTAAACCAATGTACAGAATATTAGTAGCAGATTATATGGAAACAAAACAACTACTATATAAAACTCATTGCAGTGATACATTTAGTTGAAATATTGTGTAAAGCATGTTGTAAGTTTTGAAAGGGAAATTTTTGAATGGAAAAAATCTAAAATAATGTGTAACATCAGGATCTAGGTACACAAGGTCATGAGGAAATACTTCCATAGGAACACTTAATTAAGATGACAGAGAGAAATGTAAGAAATAGAAATCAGGTCAAACTATAACTTTGGAAACTGAAATAAACAAACTGGCCAGACAAATGAAACATAGCATGAGACAAGATCAGGAAAACTTTGAAGAAAATGTATATAAAGATGTTGAGTATAATAGCTACATAAGATGCAGTAGTGGTAAAAACATACATATTGATAAACTGTGTATTTTAAAAATGTATTCCCAAAATCACCAGATTATAGATACATTTACAAAATCTTGTGCAAACCAGTTTGGCTCCACAGAGGGGGTGATAATGTTTTCTAGCAACAGCCAAGTAATTTCAGATATTAAAATCAGGTTAGATTATATTTAAAAAGGACTGTGCACATGGGACCCAAACATAATAGAACAATAAAAAAAAAAAAGAAAAGCAGAGCAAGGAGATGGCATTAGTAATAATGACCTGAGAACACGTCAACTTGAACTTACCGTACCATTATATCTGTTACTCATTAGGTCATTTAGGTATAAAGAGATGCCTAAAGATAGGAGACATGCACTTGCTAAACAAATGTTTAAGGAAAAGGGGAATAGAAAAAAACCCAGTCTTATAAATCCATATGTTTACTTTCTATTGTGGAAAAATGATGGAGAAGGGCATTTTGGATAAATTATTGTCAGAATTGGAAAGGCTGAGACTTGAAACCATATATCAGAATGCATATATTGAAAATTGATCATCTGCAGCATGTTGCTCTATAATAACTTAACAGCTATAAATGAAAGTGTGATGTGGTGTCATGTAGATATAGTCGTACACAAAACACTGATCAATAAAATTAGAACAACTAGGTACTAATGTAATCCTGATAAGATGGATAGCTGCATGGTTTACAGATAGGACATAAGTAGTATCATATAGCACTTGGAAAGGTGACATTCTAGTTTACAGTCGGAGCATTCCGCAAGGTTCTGACATGTTTAGGCTGTATCTTTCAGATCTTTTTCATCTGAAGTGTTCCATAGTCTGTATGCAGATGACTTAAAAACTGGTAAATGGATTAAATCACTTACTGACATGGCATGTTTGCAACTGAACTTTACTAAACTGATCATTTGGGCACTGGAGAATAATATGCTGATAACTGTATCAGAAAACTTAGCATATAAGATTTGAGAGACATAGTCTTAACAGTGAATATTTAATATAATACACAGTGATTGAAACTGTAGATTAATTCAGACTCATGCTGTGGATCTTGCATTAAATACATACTTCTCTAGTTGGTGTTCGTACAGTAGTCAACTGGTGTATGTGTGTGTGTGTGTGTGTGTGTGTGTGTGTGTGTGTGTGTGTGTGTGTGTGTGTGTGTTCACTTGGTTGACATCTGAGAGAGCATTTTAGTTGTTCCTGTGGCAGCATGTGTAAGTTAAGGGATATAGTACAGGTGAGCTTGGGTTATAATCCAGCAAAGGCCAAACCTTTTGTTCCACTGTATGCAGCATTCATCATACCTATCACTAAGTTACATGCCTCTTTTGGTATGCACCTAACCAGGCATATCCAACAACTGGAATGTCCACAGAGGTTCCTCACTAAAAGAATACAGGGCATGTCCTGCGCAGATTGCCTCAAGGGCCTATCCCTGTATTCTGTTTCCTACAGGCTGTTGATGGGAGATCTATGCCTGCCATTGTCAGACCCCACTCTGACGGACCTCCTACATATCTGCAAAATGAACAGCAACAGAATCCCCCATTCTAAAGACTTAAACCTTGCCTTTGATATAAATAGGACCTGTTGGAGAGATGGGCATGTATCCCAGAGACCACCCCATCTGTGGAACAGGCTACCCATTCATGTGAAGAAGAGTTTCTCTCTAACTCAATTCAAGTGAATCTTGGACAGTTAGATGGGGAACAGGAAATTCATCCCTGGTTTGGCACCTATGTTTCTAATGGACACGGACAGCCAACATCTGATAAATAACTGGACCCAATCAATCCAGGCAGGATATAACCAACATGGCTAAGCCTTGGGTCCAGTCAACAGGTTGTTTGATACATGCTAGAGATCATGTCAATAAACTACTTTAACTGGGGACATGAAACTTCCAGTCATGAAAAAACATTCTAAATTCTGAACACTCAGTACTCACAGTCACACTAGGAGCAGCATTGATCTAATAGTGACACATTTGTCAGCGAAAAATTAGAAGCTTGCAAACTGTTGTGATACAAAAGCTGTATGGGAGGTCAGACAGGCTAGGTTCCATGGTCTGCCAACCATATAGAAAAGCATAAGTGGTTACTTTGCCCCTGCCAGGATATCATTAGTCAGAAACACTGACATCCAATTACAAATTTCAGTTTGGTGATGGACATAATATTCATCCAATCTGTCAATCCATAAGCCTGTTTCTCTTCATTGGTACAATAACCATCATTCAATCCACCTCAGGATGCAAAGATAAAGACAAACAATGTCCCATGTTTTCAGAGAGAGAGAGAGAGAGAGAGAGAGAGAAAGAGACAAAAAATACACAAAACAAAGTCATCAACTTGATAGTCATAAGCGAAGACATTTTTGTTTATGTAGTTATTTATCCTTTGTTGACCAGGTTAGTCCCATTAGGTTTGTGGCTACTTTTCAGGGGGGAGACCCAAGGTAGTATTTGTACTACTAAGGGAAATTTGGCCAGGGCATTGGGGAACTTACCCTACTGCTACAACACTCGTGGTGCATGTGGCTGACAAGTGCATGCATTCAATCCGTTCCTAAAGCAGTGGCAGCTGGGAGAATGGCACGCAAAACATGGCATCAAAGAAAAATGGAGTATAGGTGAAGGTCGACTCTGTAGAGATGTTTTTTGAAGTGCAGGAGGAGACAGCCATTTTGGAGAAGCGAGAAAAGATCGGATCAAGGATTCAAAGGATTTATTCCAACAGGATCTTTTTGAAGAATTGAAGGGTGAAGAGCAATGGAAGGAAGAAGTTATAATTACAACCCTCCAGTCAGGAGGGTTGCAGGATGATATATTAGAGGAGATGGTAGAACAGAATGAGACAGAGTCAGGGAAGGACAATCATGGAGTGACATGATGGAAAGAACCAACAAGGAATAAGGACAGGAATTAAGTAAGAGATCATTCATAGAAGTAAGTGATCAGTGAGCAGAAAGAATTTAGAAGGTAGAAAAAGTATACAGAACAATCAGAAAGATAAAAGTATCTAGCAAGAATCCAGAGTAAAGAAAAATTGGAAATGGACAGGTGAAGTATGGGACAAGATTTTTGTGCTGTCAGGAATAAAGGCATAAGAGATAAAAGGTTTCATTCTGATTAAAAACAGACTTATTGTCACTTTTTTTGAGACTGCTGAAATATTAGTGTTTTTCTGGGTAACTATAAAAAGAAAAAAGAAATGTACCTGTGGAATAAATATATTGTAAATACTATTTTTGAGAAACAGAAAAAAGTTAATATACAATTTCAGACAGATACTGAGAGAGAGATTGTTAAAATACTTATTAAAGATTTTTTGTAAAGTAGTAAAGGACATTTCTAAAGTAATTGATAACAGAGAACTTTGGACATGGTCTTGGGACTGTAATATGATTTTGAAAATGGTAAAATTACACATTTTCCAAGCATGATTAACATGGATGGTTGTATAGCTGTTGTTAAGGATTGGGGACAACCAAAAACAAGATTTTTTTTTTTTGTGGAAAATGAAATTTTTTAAGTAATTGAGATAAAAAGAGATGTTATTTATGTGGCGGAAACTGGTCATGATGCTAAAAAAATATGAAAAGATATGTTATAAATGTAAACAAGCAGGACATCTATGGATGGATTGTGAGAAGGAGAAGAGTTTAGAATATGATGCAGAAGGACATAATAGAGAATATGTACATAATAAGGAACACTTGCAACAGGAGGTACAACAAAAAGATAAAAGGGAAAGTGAATATACAAATCAAGAAGAAAATGTGGTCAATATACAAAAAGGAGAAGAGAAGAGGGAAAGTGGAACAGAGGTTAGTGATAGAGAATATGTAGTTTGGAAAAAAGTTAAAAAGAATAAAATGACTGGCAAAAGGGTTAAAGACAGGAAAAGAAAATTGCAGTGTTTAGATTGAAAGTGAAAAAGAAACAGAACAGATAAATAATGTACTGCAAATTAAAGAGAAGGGTGGCAAATATCTGTTAATATCGATAGTATAAACATGTGCTAAGCTGAATTGGAGTGATAGAATGGTGTAATATGTATGATGTAGCTTTGATAGTATTGGGTGATATTAGGGGTTTAAACAAAGAGGAAAGAGAACATACAGAGATGTTATGGTTAGGAGGTATAATATGGAACTTGGGTAAGGAAGCATGTTCAGTGGTTGCTATATTATAGAGGAAGGGAATACAAATCTTGGATTATTCTTTAGATAAATTAGAGAGATTAATGGTAGTGGATTTTAGATAGGAAGGGACTGTTTATAGATTAATAATAGTATATGCATATGTGATATATAAAAAGGGTGAACAATTTAATAAAATATTGGATTAGTAAACATGGATATAACAATAACAACATGAGATTTTAATTGTGATTGATATGTAAAAAACAAAAAAAAAAATAGATCAGATAACAAAGTAATGGAAGAAATAATAAAATGTGGGAATCAAATATAGAAGAGGAAAATTAAATGCAGAGATAGATTATTTTTTTATATCCAAATCTATAAAGAACAGTGACAGAAGAAGCAGTAAAAATTTTTTTCAGATAATTTCTGAAGTAAGCATTGAAACAGATGAAAAAAAAGAATATATAAAAGTGGGGCAAAGGAATTATAATTAATGAAAAGGAGTGGCATGACAAAGGTTGAGAAGTAATAACAATGTTATGGACAGATCATTTGATAATGTGAGTTTTTACAAAAATTGGTCAGAATGGTAGATATTATTTAAGGAGTAATATAAAAGAATGTATCTAAATTGGAAAAATAGAGAAAAAATAAAAAGATAAAAAAGTATATAGAGAAATACAAAAAGTTACTTTATACAGTCTTGATAGGAATGTAATTGAATATTTTAGAAAAGAGAAGAGATTTTTCAAAAGAATCAAGAAAAAAATGAAGTACTTACATAAACAAAATATTTTACAAGGAAAAATGAAGAAGTATCATAATATTTAAGCAAAAAAGTAAAGGAAGATAGTGGGATAATGAGAGAAATGAAAAATGGAAAAAAATAGACAAATATTATGAATATCATAGTTAAGTATGTGAAAGAAATTCTGAAAAAGAAAGAAAAAGAAAAAAATCAGTGGAGAGTAAAGCCATTTACAGAAGAAATGAACAAAGAATCAGAAAAACAAATTACAACTACAGATTTAGAGATGCTAATGAAGGAAATAAATATAAGTTCAGTAGCCGAGCCAGATGGTATAAGATACCTAATGTAAAGGAATTTAATTCAATGACAAAAAGAAATATTGACAAATATATTTAATGAATGGTTAAATTATGGTATTGTTTATGTAGAAATATGTAGGGGTGTTATGAGATTTATATGGGGAAAAAGGGGAAAAAAAGAATGAAATTAAAAACTGGAGGCCAGTAATGTTGAATAATAGTGATTATATGCTATTTATGAAGATAATGCAAAAAAGATTAGAAAACAAATTGAATTACATAATGGAAGAAGCTATTTATGGAGTCAAAGGAAAAGGAAGCCAGGAATGTTTAATGATAGGGAAATTGTGGATGATATTAAGAAAGGACAAAAAGAGGCAACATTAATAGTGGCTGATATAAGTAAAGATTTTGATTGACTATAGCATGAGATGTTATGGCAAATAATGGAAGAATATAACTGTAATATAAAAATAAAGTATGCAAATTAGTATATAAAAACACTTAACTTAGAATTTTAGTAAATGGTTGGTTAAGTGAAGAAATAGAGATGAACAGAGGTTTAAAACAATTATGTCCAATGAGTAGCATTTTGTTTGCAATGATTATGAATTGTGTAGTAAAAGGGATAAGTGAAGAAATGTTAAAAAGTAAATGTGTACATGAAATGGGTGTTTTATATCCTATTATTATGTTTTATACTGATGATATAATACTAACAGCTAAAAATAAAGAGGAAATTAAAGCGGTAACTCTATATGTACATAAAAGATTGCAAGACATTGGATTAAAAATTAATAAAGAAAAATAAAAGGGTTTTGGAGATGATAACAGTTGGAAAGAATGTGGTTTTAAAAAGAAAGATATCTGTACTATGAACTGATTTTGGGAATACAGTATATTGAATGAACAATGGGAGAACATTTTGAGAGATTTAAAGGAATTCAGTGTCATGTGGAATAGGCATAGGTTGCCATTTAAAAAAATATATTTAATAAATACAACATGGATGGGAAAATTATCATATATAGCTATATGATACCAAGATAATTGGAGAAACAGTTTCTTGCAATCATATTCCAGTACATTTGGGAGTCTAGGTTAAATCCAGTTAAAAGAGGAGTACTATATATGGATAAGGAGAACTGGGGTTAAGTTTCCTGAATCCGATAGCATATGGAGGCCCATTAAATCTGTATAAGGTGTTAGAATGGATAAATGGAAAAGAAAATATGTTGATAAATATATTTAAGAAGAACATAAAAGACAATGGAGTTTAATAAAAATTAATAAAATGGAGAGAGAATGGAGAAATGAAAAAATGTATCAAGAAAAAATAAAATGGTGGGAATTAAAGACAAAGAATTAAAGGGAATACAAAAACATGGTATAATGACATAATGTTGCAAAACTATTGTGTGAATGCATGGTAACATTTAACAGAAGAAAATGTTGTATGTCAAGATTTCTTATAGAGGCTACAAAACAATAAGTTGCCAGTAAAATGAAATGTACCTTATAAAATGTAAATCAAAGGATTTGCCATTTTGCTGGAGAATTAGAAACAACAGAGCATGTTTTCTTAACATGTAAAAGAGTTAAACTTTATGGGAAAAAATAATACAACAAATTGTAAAGTAATTATGAGATTATAAACAGATAAATATGGATAAGCATGAATATGTTTTTTATGAGGAACATAGTAAAAATATGTTAGTAATTTGGATAGACTCTTTTGTATTATATGGACAATTTGGAATGAAAGAGATTATTTTCAGTGGAAAGTGGATATTACCAAATATAATATAATACCAAATACAATATGAAAAATCAGGTGGTGGTTGTGAAAAAAAAAAGAGTGGGGGATGTCTATAGAAATGTAAAATTTTGTTAGCAATGGAGGAATGTAGAGTTAATATAAATTCTTTATAAATATGTTAAGTATGTAAATTCTATAATAAAGAAACCCTACTCTTTTCAGTGGGTGCTGTTGGATTTTTTTACATCTGCCTGAGCTACCACCAACTCAAGCAGATGGGGTCTTGGTTTAACATTTCATCCAAAGGACAGCATACTCAGGACTGCAGCACCCCCTTGATCTATGTGGTGAGTGAATAGAACCTGCAGCCTTCTGCGCCAAAGATGACTGTACTACTTGTTGGGCCACTGTACATTAGGACTTCAAACAGGTGTCAAATTACTTATAGTGTAACAATCTGTAAGTTCAAGATTAGGGAAACAGGAGGCAAATAAAAATGGAACTCCAGGGCAAGGTTGACCAAGAAGTGACTGGATCAAGAAACAGGTTCCACCACCAAGATACCATAGATGTCTTCACAATCTGTTGAAAGATCAAGTCCAGTGTAAGGACAACATGGTGGAATACACAGATAATAACCTGAATCCAATAGTGTGAAATTAACACCGCTGCAAAACCATTGAAAACGCTAACTGGCTTCCTGTGAAATGAAGTGCCGACTTTCTGCTTGCCTCTCAGCTGTTTAACCTTGCCAAAAATGAGACCTTCCCTCCACTAGCCTCCAGATTACCCAGAAGTAAACCAGTATACAACCATAGAAATCTTATCCAGTCAGGTCTTCTCTTACAAAACTCCCAAACTAGGCTTCAGTGCACAGACCATGCTTTCTTGAACCTTGATCTTAAACAGTGGGAATCTCTCCCTCCTTTTCTTAAAGATCATTCCTCTTACCTTATTTTCTAATCTGAATTAAATGCACATTACAAGACTCTAGGAAAATGCAAATGCTCTCTCTGGTCATATAACTTCTCACATTGCTGTTATTTGCTATCAAAGTAACGGTGAGTCAGGGATTCTCCGATTACTGTTACTGGTTGTCAGAGAAGAGGTGAGTCAGCATTTCTACTATTGCTATTACTAGCTCTATACTGTTTCCATGGGTGTTGAGAGTTGCTCTCTTGATTGTTCTGCTATGTTTAATTTTGCTTCAGTAAATGTTGGTAATCAGTTCCAACAGTAAACAGAAGGTTCTAAACATTTGACTGAAGAAATTTAAAGCAGAAGTAGGATGCCTACAGAAGTACAAACTCTCAAGAAAGCATGACATTCCAGTCTTGTTATGCAAACAATGAGCTGGAAATTGTTACAGAGAAGGTAGACGAAGGCAGGTGATTATGGTTAGTCTACAGTACACTGCAGGACCTGATAAATATTGAGAAAATATATAATCAAAAAGCCTAAATTGGTTAGAACTGACTCATCAACTAACATATACACAGCTTCTTACCACCTACAAAATTATCCAGTATCCATCTGCCTGTCCAGCACTAAAAAACATTCTACACAACTATATTCCCTGTCAGTCATTGTGATCTAGTGACCAAAACCTCATCTATCTACAAACTTATCATATCTGCTGGGCATTGTCTGTACTCGTACAAGATTGCTAAGGCCTGGAACTCCTTAATTCTATCCATCAGGTCAATATCCTCCCTCCCATCTTTCAATACCACTTTGAAAGACTTCCTAGCTAAAATCTGGCTCTGTTCTTGATCAAAACTTGGATAAACTATATCCCTAAATGTGAACAAGTACATTTTCGTACTTCATACCTCCTTATTCTCCCTTGTTCACTTGCTTCCTTGCTTCTATGAAATTAATTTCCCTGACTTTCTCTCAATACATGCTGTGACAAAGGGAAATATTGCCAGCCCAGCTTGCTGAAATTTTGTAAATAATTATATGTCATTTGCGAATATTAATATGCTTTATATAGAAGTGTGACAGAAGGAGAAATTGCCAGCCCAGCTATCTGGAATTTTGTAAGTGGTTGTGTGTCATTTGTGAATGTCAACATGCTCATGTAAGATGCTTGTGTTACAGATGTGTTAGAACTGTATGTCATATTTACAGATGTGTGCTGAAGAGAAATTTTGTAAAGTACTGAGCAGAAATGTATATACATTATTGTAACTGTTTAGATGTATATATTTTAAACAATGGAAACTGCAACACAAGAAGTTGACTTCAGAAGAATAGTTGAGATTGAGTTATTTTATGGCTGGGCCATAAAATTAGATGTTATCTTTCAGTTTCAGTGCAACAGGAAACATAATGTCTAGAACTAGAAGTATTGTCTTTAAATGTGGAGGAATGTAAATTATTTTATGACTTTCACCATTTGCCTCAAGATCTAAGAAGAGCCCCTGTTATGTATTTTCACAGGTAGATGCTAAATACTGTTGTTTTGAGCCTGGGATAGTCGGATGACAAGAAGTGATGTCATGCTGCAAGTATGCCAGCAGCAATATTTGAGATATTAATTTAAGAACTCTCTGAGAGAGAGAGAGAGAGAGAGAGAGAGGGAAAGAGAGAGAGAGAGAGAGTGCATTCCGTATTTTGTCTTTGACCTGACAAGAAGACCCATTCACCACACTTGCCTTGCTCTGTAAGTACGTTAACTAGGGTATAGTAATTTCTCTTAGATACAGACAGGAATATAATAAAGTATAGCTTAGATGTTTTCTTTATTTATTTGAGACTGTCCTGCAATTTTGTTTTAAATATTTCCTGTGATTTTGAACTCTGATGGAACTGTGATTATTTACTGAGTTTTCCCTTGATCTTTTATTATGTATTATTAAATATATTTAAACCTTTCATTGTGGCTGATATTTGTGAGCCATAGTCTGGGCGAAAGGGGGGCATAGCTAGTAAACCTGTGCCAGCCTTTCCCAGGTGTGTGTGTTTGTGTATAAATCAAATCTCAAAAGTGTGTGTGTCAGCTACTTGGGCAGGGACACGAAGCACTGGTTGGACAGAGAGGGTGCTGGAGGACTTGGCTTAGCCACTCAGCTGAGATCTCAGCTCTATAGCTGTGCCAGTGGAGAGTCTTACTGGGGATCTATAGAAGGAGTGAGAAACCAGCCCCAGACTGACCATGGTCTCTGTGTGCTCTTAAGGGAAATTGCACTTGATACAGAGAGTTGCATCTGGAAATACTGTGTGTGCACCTGTCATGCTCCCTGTGTGTATGTCCCCCTACTGTTGCCAGTTGTTAGGATTGAGGCCCCTTGATTCCTGGGCCAGTGGGGGGCATCGCACATGCCATAAGCTTGTTTTCCCTCACTTCATATTGCAATTCCTATTTGTATTACACTAACTTACTTTTAGTTTCTCTGCAAACTGTCTAAAATGTCTCAACATATTAAATTATTGTTATATAACTTGTATTGATTCTTAACCAATTTTTTTATTATGTCTAATTTGTTATAATTATTTGAACTGCAGATATCTTTGTTTTATTGTTAAAGATTGTAAAATTATTGTTATTAAAGTGTTTTATAATTATTTGGAGCTTTTCCCCTCAGGCCTCCACTGAAAATGGGCTTCTACCCAGTTGGACTTAACTTCAGGGGAATAGTCTGCAAGCCATTTAAATTATTTGTTGATATTTAAGATCATCTTACAGAGGGTACAAAAGTAAAAAATGTATCAGTCTTGCACATGGGCTGTGTAGCAGTAACCTAACAATCTTCCCCTCCTCATGGAGCCCCGGCATACAAATCTTGTTAAAGGAACCCTCTAATTCTTAAGCAGTCAGAGCTAAAGGACAACTTTAAAGAGGGTCTTAAAAGTTCTTACCAGTGAATCTACTCATCAGTGCTCATACAAGTGTGGTGGGAATCATGTAAACTCAAGGTCTAAAGTTTATGTAGGTGATCTAAAGCACAGTACTTAAGGGGACGAGATAGGAAGCAGTAGTAACTGGAGTGCAAATTAAGCAACACTTTGAGGATATGACAGGCCGCCCCTTCCTTGGAACAGAACCATGTTTATTGAGTATAAGTAGCTGCACATTTTGCTTGGCAACCTAGAAAATCTTGAGAAAAGCTGCATATGGAGCATATGGCTACTAGGTCCTGGGTGTTAGAAAACAAGAAAGGCAGGTCATTGGCAATCAGACCCATGCAAAGGTAGATTTAACAAATGATAGGGGTGTTCAAATCAAATGTTACTTTCAGGTTGCTATCTAACCAGTCATAATAACAATGCTTTTAGAGATTTCTATGAATCATTACACAAGGATGTAACCCCCAAGGAATTGGTTAGGGTGGGGAAAATAAATGGTTGTTTAGACAGAGCTAGACAACCAATGATATCTGATGCTGAGAACAATTTATATGTATGTGTTCTAGCAGACAGGCTCAAGGGGATAATTCCCAACCTTATCTTCACTACTTAAGCTGATTTCATCAAAGACAAGTCCAGTGCAGATCACTTGCGCATTTTAAGAGTATACTTTCAAGGGGTCCTTGGAGTCCCAGACCCAATAGCATCCAATTTTATTGGCTTAAATAAATAAACAAATAAATAAAATAAAATAAAATAATAAACTTTGGTACAATCTGTTGCTAATATCAGGAGCTTGAATACATCAAATTCCCACAGGAGTTTAAAACTGCAGTTCAAGCACTGTATGCCTTACTATTAGCGAAGGTCCTGACTAAGTCCTTCTTATCATAACCCTTCAAGCACTACAGGGCAAAAAGGTGATGGTGCCTCTTGTCTCCAGCTTTGTTCCTATTAGGCACTTAACCACTGAACAAGAAACTAAACTACCCAGAGATCATGACAGGTTGGTCATGCCATTATGTGGAATAGAGAGCAGAGAACTCTTTTCTGCAGCTAATTATTACTCAGAACTCAGTGCAGGGCACTTTGAAATGCATTTCATTGCTTCATAATGTCACCACCTTATCTGTGCTAAATCTCAATGAGAAGAAAACAGAAAATGTTGAGGCCTGCAGTAAATTAGGCAGCTGAAGCTCTTAAACTGGCACCTCTTAATAATGGACATACTTCTGCACCCTGACTCACAAAAAGGTAGATGATAACCTAACCCATGTTTGGGTAAATGTTTATATTTGGGTTCACATATGTTACAAACTCCACCTTCCTTTTTTGGTAAGATAGCTCTCATTAAATTGATTGCATTCTCTCAGATGTTTTATGTATTTAGGCATGTTCCAGTGCCTCCCCAAGCATAACATAATCATGTGGTTAACTTAGCTGTTGTAGAAGCTGATATGGGCCGGAAAAAGAGGAGCATTAAGGCTTGTACAGGTCCTTCTCTTAATAAGAATCAGGTCCTAGGAATTTCTAACTGGGGGAAAATATGCAATTGTTTTCACTTTTGCTCTGATGTTTAACTACAGTATGGAAGAACCTCCATCTGAGCTAATCTGGAAGCCAGGATTTTGGATACAGATTCTCCCTGGGTCATAGGCTGGTTTGAGAAATTCAACCACAAGCATATTGCACCCTGGCAAAGAGTTCAGGTGTACAAACTTCCTACAGTTCTGTGATGAGGTCTCCAAGTTCAATTATAACCGTGCCCCCACCAAAAAAATGTAGACACAGCTAGTAGTTATGCAAATAAGTTTTGCACTCAGCTAGAAAACTGTATAAACCTGTTAGTCCCTAATAAAACTAAACAAAAGGGAAAGTAAAGAGCAAACCAGCCTGGTGGTCCACTTGGATAAATAAACAAAATGAGAAAAAATGCTCATTAGAATGTATAGCAACAATGAAGAACCACAGATCAATGTTAACATCAAAATATTATCCAAGGTACTGAAAAACACCATCAGGAAAACTAATGCTTCCCATGAACTTAGACCAGCATTGGAAGTTAAGGATGAGTACGAATCATTCTTTACCTATTTTAGGAAATTATGAAATAACCACAGCTTTGCTCTGAACTCATTCAAAATGGCATTACCTATGCCAATCCAGGTAATATTGTAAATACGGGCAAACAAATTCAGTGCTAACTTCACTCCAGAGACAACTATACCAAACCCATATATACATATGGACCAAAACCCCCCAATCATGACAAAAAACATTTGTCAAAAGTACTTTCCAAAAAAAAAAAAACCTCTTTGGGACTTGATAACAGGCCAGGTTGTCTGTTGAACCACACTAAATATGTGCTCCCCAACTGTTCAGCCTGGGCATATCCAGTGGCTTTGTCCCTACATTTTGGCACACAGCAGTTGTGATACCTGTTTATAAGAGTAGCCCCACCGAGGACTATGGGAATTACAGACCCATCAGCCTGACAAGCCTCACCTGCAAGGCCATGAATAGATCATAACAGACATGATAAACTGATATTAAAAAACATTATGAGACTTGACCTCCATACTGCATACTTTTACTTTATCAAACTATTTAATGCTATATCACATGCCAACATTATTTATTTATATTTGTTTGTTGGGGTAGTGCACTGATCAATAATTTATCAATTTCAAGCTCAGCCCAGGTGAAATATAAAACATTTTACAAACAAAAAAATACAGAAATGTAAGCAATAACAAAGTACTTCAGACTAACTTCAGACTAATTACATAGAAAAAATGTGTATATGAGTTCTAGTTAACAAGGACAGTACAATGTACAATCAAGTAGAGTGTGATGGAAAATATATACATTATTTTTTAAAATGGGTCAACCTTCAGTGAATCTTGAGAGAGGAGAAGAGACTCAGAAAGGAGATAGGTTATGTGATATATTCTGTGTGTTGAAGAAGGAGCATTTGACTTGTATGAATAAAGTCCTTTTTGAGATGCATTATGAATTTGGAATAAGTGTTGATTTTCTTAATCAAGATGGGGAGAGCTTGCCAAACAGTAGGTGCCTGAGAGGAAAAAACATGTGCAGTACTGTGGAGTTTGGTTGTAGGGATAATGACAGATGGAGTGGCTTGTGAGTAGTGTCTCTTGTTATATGATGTGGTTTTTTTTGAAGTCTAGTTGCAAAGGGAGTAAATGTGTAGAGTTTTAGTAGTTTGTAGAGCTGGGATCCTAAAAGTAGGTTAGATCTTTGTTTTATGGGTCACCATTTGGCTTTTTCTAGGGTGATACATTGATGTGCTCAGAGAGCTGAGTTAATATTGAATCAGCAGATGCTGTTAAAGAGTCTGGAGTGTGGTAATATTTTTCTTGGAGGCAGAAGCAAACATTGAGAGCCCATATTCAAGTTGAGAAAGGAGAACGCCTTTGCCTATGACTGCTCTGGCTGGATGGGACAGAGAAGGGGAGATCTCTTTCACCTGGAAGAGGAGGGAGTTTAACAGCAAGCTAAATGCACTCCTAAAAAATCCCTACATAGATGGATAGAAAATTGGCTGGGGGACAGAACCCGCACTGTGAGGGTGGCAGGTGCATCCTTGGAAAGCATGAATGTAACCAGCGGGGTATCACAGGGTTCCAACCTAGGACCTTTGCTATCGGGCATATACTTCTCTGATCTCCACATCACTTATCAGTAACTCTGGTACACCCCATTTGTTGATGATTGTAAACTAGGTTATACTTTAATCTATTTTCCGATGTGGGATGCATCTTACCAAGCACATCAAGCAGTTAGAGACAGACCCCAAAGATTGCTTAAAAAAAGACCATGCCACTAAAGGACCTAATCTATCAAGAGAGTCTGAAGGCCTTGTCCCTGATTCAGTGTCCTACAAACTCCCTATGGGGTGAGATGGGTTTACATTTATTTTGTAGAACTGCACGATATCCTATTTGATTTACTCAAATGCACTTAATTGACTTACTTAAATGTTGAACTGTGTTTTACTGAATTCAGTTTGAGCAAATGGAGCTTGACATTTGTTTATATGAAGTCGACATTTTTATATATCATTCACATTTGGTGGGTTTTGGGTTTTGAATGTGAGAAAAGTAAAACATACAAAAAAACTCAATGAAAATATTCAAATGTCGACCATCACAATTCCTTGAATTCAACACTGTCAATAACTGGGATTTTAAAAAATGCTTACTCCAGGAAATTTTTTTTATAAATATGTAGTGTGATTCATCTAAATGAATGTAAACCGGTGAGATGTGCCTTGATCTCTGAGCCATTAGGAATCTGGGAATCCAAGATCTCTTATTTTTCTACAAATCAAACAGTCCTCCAAACACTAGAACCAGATATCTGAATCTGCTTCTGCAAATAAGCAAATCACAGTGGAAAGACAGATTTGTCATTCAGCTGCTACCCCCTTCTCTGGAATCAACTTCTTCTCTAGTGTTCAATGTGCATGATCTCAAACTCTAAGTTAATAGTGTTGGGTCATATGCCCTAATTCCAGTGATCTCATCTAGTATCCTTTTAAATACTTGCAAATGTTCTACATTTCTGATTCCCCATGGAATAGCATTTTACAACAGTCCGGACCTGGGATTCATTAACAGTCATGTAGGTTCCGCACTATGCCTATATGATGAAAGTGTGTTAGTGCAATGAACAGCAGCACTAATAGAATATGCATGCCGCTCATCACACCTACACTTTCGCAAGCAATGTTTCGTGGCCAGCAATTGTGTTCGTAGCTATGGAAAGGTGCTTGCAAGTGCGAGCACAGAATGTAAACAAAGTTACTCACATATAGGCAATGCTCAGAAACTGTAGCACAGACATATTAAGGGTAAGTACAGGGAAAGAATACAAAATGAGGGGAAGTGAAATAAGGGAACTGTTACACTAAATTGTTTTGTAATGAATAATTAATGATGAAGAGGGGAAATGTTTAAAGTGTACTCATATTCCGCAGGTAAATGTGATGAAATTATAAGAAGCATTTCTGACATAAATTCGGAAAAACTGATGCAATGATAATCAGTGTCAATGACAATCCCACAGTTATGCACATAAATAAAACTGGACATGCTAATAAAAGTTGTGATAAGGATATAAAGCTGCAGTGTAACAAAGGGCAGTGAAAGTGTGATATACATGAATTAAAATGCTGACTTGAGATAACAGCAAGGACAGAAGAAACTTTATGGGATTAATGCAGAGAATGTAGTTATTGCATATGAGATGTATATACAGGGAATTTATGTATGCGAGCCAATACCACTTCTGTATACACAAGAACAAAAAGACTTTACAGCTGTAATGTTAGGTAAATCATAAATGGACATGTTTTTGCAAAGAAATGACAGTGGCATCAGTAGGAAAGGGTTTTATCACCTACAAGCATGTAACAGACAAGCAAGTGTTATACAGTTACATAAATGGTAAATGCCAATCTAATAACAAGCAACTTATACAAGTGACAAATAACAACAGAGCGGATGACATGTAAAGAGTCCATATTTGCCATTGTTGATTTACAAACTTGACTGAAATAGTAATACTGGACATGATAATATACAATTACAGGGAACACTAACATAACAGGAATTCAACAGCAGCAATAGAAATTATTGTAACAGAGGACCAATCATAGTTTATGATGGTCTGGTAGCATGCCGTTTAGAAAGAGATACTTATGGAATCACTCATCTGCCATGAAGTTGTATAGTGTGATGAAAACAACTGCTGTATTTAAGACATGTCTGGAGAAGATGTAATACAGAGCATAATTGTCTTGTGAATAGGTAATGCATCTGAGCAATGTGTGACATAAGAAACAATTGGATCATGTCACTTTCAAACACATGTCAGAACAGATATCAGACAGATGCATAACAATCGTAATTGCCACATAAATACTCATATCTGTCATGTCATGAAGAACACCCTTAAATGGATGACAGCACTTTCCTACCATACATGGATGACCTATCTGGAAGGAAAGGCCCTGAAAAAGGTGGCCTTTTGAGGGTGCCATAAATACTGCCTGTATGTAAGTCATTGTTGTGTGACAGACAGATGTTACTAGGTACAACCCCTGCCTATTATACAAGGCTCTCTCTACACCTCTGTATTGACTGCATGTGCCACATATGATAGCATCTGAGGGTGTTATAATTAATTAATTGAATGTGCAGGTTAAGGCAGGAGGAATGAATATAATATAAAGTATTAGATTTCAAAAAAACAATGGACAACCAGCTGGTAAACGTAAACTGTTCCACCAAACAGGCAAAAGTAGCAACAAAGAAAAAAAAAAAAAAAAAAAGGCAACAGTTGTACGAAGTATAGCTCCAGACCACATAAAATATAAACCAAAAACTTTAATATTAGGTAAGCATTTTCACCACTGTCCGTTGCTTCCTCAGACCATACACAAATACAAAAGCACAGGAAAACGTTTATAAAGCACTCCCTGTATAGCTCATTAACTTCAAAAACCACTCCCAACCAATCAGGTTGCATTAAACACTCCCCCTCTCTTAAAAACGTCACTTACTACTTTTAAAATGCATTTTTAAAACACATTTTAAAACACTTATTCAGCAATCAAAGCATTCATAAACATTCCCAAGCACTACATATTCCAAAACATTTCAGAACATTTCAGAACATTGCTCATATTAGTAGCACTTCAGATGTTATGTGCTATATAAAATAAGCTTCCTTTACAGCAAGGGTATTAAATTTATTCACAATGCCAGAAAGGAGCTACACATTACTGTTCACACAACAGTGAACATTGCAATATGACTGCTCTTTACAAGGAAGCTGTTTCCATTATGTAGGACATGCACTGTCCCAGAAGTGAACCACAATCTATTTGCATGTGCCACAGTAACACTCATAGCATGACATGCCCTGAATAAACATTTCACTCCCACGCAGTCTAACCTGTGATGATATATTGTCAAACAGTAAAATGGATATGAGTAACTATAAATAATGGTGTTTATACACTGTCAGTACATTCTTATAATGTTGCCCCTGTCAGGAACTGAATAGCAAGCCATGTAACTCTAATGCCTAATGAAATGTGGATCAACCACAAATGCCACAGTGGAAGCCTTAATATTATAACAATCCACCTATGCTTTGTTGTTGCATCTGATGTATGTGTGTTAAGTAATCTCTGAGGTAAAATGGATGGTGGAGGGCTCTCACACTGTTAATAGGCACATTATACAGTAACTCTGATGGATGCCGTTCATGCATTACAATATAAGGCACAGCAATGCTAACAGACACGGAATGTGGATGTTGAACACATGAGCATTTCACAACAGACAATGCATATTTTACAAGATGAATGCACAATGGTAAAACTGTCACTACAATTTTGAGATATATGTCGTTATGTGAAGGCATTCCATTATGCTATTGCTGCAAGGGATCTATGTACCTATAATTGCTGCACTAAGGCAGCAACAGACAGCATATTATGTCATTCCCTCTTGGCAGAAGATAACACTTCCTACATATGTTATGTAAAGAAAATGTAATCACATGCCATCATTACTCTGAATAAAAGCATTGCTATGTGCCAATTTGCCATAGCTGTTGGTAAGAGGGATTAACATTGGTACATGTACAACGCAAATGTGCTTGACAACATTGTTAGTGACATGTACAGTCACAACAGCACTGACACAATATAGTCTGAGCAGTAGTGGATGGAAATAACTACCCAAGATCACAAGCTAAACGTTAGTGCCTGAATCGCTGTGCCACTTGACCATGTTGAGGTACAACTGACGCAGTGCACAGTTAAATGAATGACATCAAGACTGTTTATTAGCTGGATGTTTATGCTAAAAAGTGTTTGAGGTGCACAATAATACTGTACAGCTACACATCATATATGTCTTTGAAGAATTGTATACAAAGTATGAGGCTGAAAGACATACTCACAGTTGGCCTCAAACATCCTTAATATGTAGCTATACAATGTACAAAGTACACTATCAAAGTTACGCAAAAGAGGAGAAGTCAGACTCCAAATGTGGCAAACTGCACGTATGTTATCAGTATGTAATCACTGTTTGGCCAAAAAGTTATTTACCCTGTGGATGCTAGGATTTGCTAGTGGCATAGAGTGCTACTGTAATTCAGTATCATAATAAGAAGTAGACATAAAGGTTGTTGTGGGGTTGCCAATGATATATGATAATAAACATTGTCACACTACTGAAGCAGCATTGGAAATGAACCACCTACCTAACCACTTAACACCATCTATATAGCACATTATTAGCAGCCAGCAAGGACCACAAAAGAATAACAAGTAAAGCTGTGATATACGGCATCTATGACGGAATGATATCAGCAGTGTATATATCTGGTAACATTACTTTTACAGTCATTTTGGGTTGTAAAAGTTACCTCTGCAAATGTGTGTAAGAAAGTCAGGAATTCATTGGGAGTCACACTTGTATTAATTTAAGCACTGCTAAATTTGATCATCCTACTTCTCTATTTATACATGCTAGAGAATAGTGTAAGACATGCAAGCACCACAGACGTCTGATATTTAAATAGTGACAGCTCTACGAAAGAATGATCTCATCAGCATGTTGAAACAAAGGTGTAGGCAGACACTATAATGTTGCAATAATGTGCATTATTAATACCACACAAAATGCCTGCCATTTGAAAAATGGAAACTTTCTCTCCACCCCCACTTAACAAATGTTTGCATCACTTTCCACCCCCACTTAACAAATGTTTGCATCACTTTCCCTCTAAAATATTAAATGGATATTTTTTCAACCCATGACACTCTTATTTGAAGCATTAATTTACACATTTATGGACAGAGTATTGCCTAAAAAACAATTTTTCTTTAAGTAATGTCTGGAAAATTGTACTCATTACAGTACAAACATTATGCATAGCTACACCCTTGTGTTGCAAAGAATCCAAAAATAAGAGAAAAGCACATCTAAAGGAAGCCTTACTTAAGCAGAACAATCACAAATGAAAGAGGCTTCCACAAAAGAGAGTAAATAATTAAAACTCTTCTTTATTAAAATGTGTTTGTGTTGCAAAGAGGTTGTAGATGTGAAAGGTGGACTTACGGGACGGTGGAGTCATCTTTCAGTTTAAAACATTTATCCTGAGTACAATATAATTGAGGACATGCTCACCTAACCGTAGACACACTCACACAGACAAATCTTCTGTGTCTGTCATTGAACTTCCTATCTGTGTAGTTGCACAACCTAGAGGGCATTGCTTAGTCACAAGTGCCACAGGAGTAGTATAACTTTTAAGGGTAGATAGTGCACTTTAGTTAGGATAACCTCATTAGTATTTTTCATAGAGAATGTTTTGTGCACTGTTAAATGCATTCTCCTCAGTGGGAGTGGATACAGCCACAAGCATTACACACACACACACACACACACACACACACACACACACACACACACACACACACACACACACACACACACACACACAGTCTTCCATGTTGGGTATTGAACCTCCTACCTATCTTGCTACACAATCTTTCAGAGCACTGTATTAGTTGCATGCACCACATGAAAAGTCTGACTCTTAAGGGTAGAGAGTGCACTTTTATCAGGATGACCTCAAATTATGTCTCATATGAGGGCAGAGCTAAGATGGCCAACTGATAGCAGCAGTTTTTCAGAGATCCATGAATGAAACTAGTATAAATAACAGGAAATAACCTATTTTATTTTAGCAAAAATACTTAGAATTGATAGATGAAAGTATAAACTATATTATTAGTAACTTTGGTGAACTTAGTAAAGTTTTTTCCTGTCAAATTATAAAGGAGAATATATCATTTGTGGAGATGAGCACTTTGAAGACTTCTCATTCTGACATGGCTTTAAAAAAAGAAATGCAGCTTGCGACATGTGCTCTACAAGAGCTCTCACTAAAAATGGATGATTTTAATGAGAATTTACAAAACCTCAAGGAAAATTGTCAGAAAAAAACAGATTCTCTCAAGGAACTTATACAGCAGCATCAATCCAGAATAACACACTTAGAAGCATCCCTGAATGATCTTGATGGAAGACCGAAGGAAGAAGAAAGCCAGAAAGATTTCCTTATCAAACAAAACACTTGGCTTCTCAATAAAGTGGATGACCTGGAAAACAGGGAGAGAATGTCAAATATAAGGATTTTTGGCATCCCTGAGAGAGCTGAAGGAGAAGATATAATTTATTTCCTGAATACCCGGATTCCAGAGATTTTAGATTTAAAGGAGGGTCTCTCCTTTGGTATTGAAAGGGCTCATAGAGCTTTAGGAAAGTCAATGTCAACATCCTCCTCTGCTCCTCCCAGATCAATAGTCATAAAGTTTGTATCTTATTTGGACATGGAGTTGGTCCTAAAATCTGCCTGGAGGAAAAGTCCATTCAAATTTAATCAAAACAAAATTAAGTTTGATAATGACTATTTTACCAGGGGTTTGGAACAGAGGAAAAAAGCTTGGCCATTAATAAAACCGTTAAAGCAGAATAACATCAAAACTCAGCTTGTCTTTCCTGCCAGAATAAAAATTCTATATTAGAATGAAATGCGATAATTTAATGCCCTAGAGGAAGTCACTGACTCTATTAAAAACAATAACATTATTTCCTTACCTGAGGATATGGAATGGGCATCTGCATCTCTGAAGAGTGTTACTGATAAATTTTCTTGGACTGATGTTAAAAAGAAAAAACAAAAAACTGAGTCAAAGATTGATGCTCCCCCTAAATCTCTCAAAGCATCTACTGCAACTGGACTTTAATTTGTTTTATACTTGCTAAATCTTCAAGTAAGTTATGTCATGACAATATTTTTCTTATTGCTTTTCTTTCTCTTTTTTTGTCCTTTTTCATTTCTATACTTTTTTTGTTCATATACAAATTAAATAACTATGCTTTTAATATATTAGTATAATATTACTGGTTTATTGAGTGATATAACTGAAAAAGAAGTTATGTCTTACCATAACTTTCCATCTGTGTTGTTGATCTTCATTCAGCCATTACTGATGGGTTATCGGTTCCATCCTTGGAACCGAGCCGGCCATATGCCAAGCTTGCATCAGCCAAAAACTCTTGAGCTAAGATGTTACCCAGCATGCCCCTCTTCCTGTTACCTCAGCTCAAGTTTTCAAGTTGTAGAAAGAAGCAGAGGCTACCTGTGGTCAAAATGACCTACTGTTATAGGACAATGAGATCCACCAGAAACCTTCAAAAGGGGGAAGGAGGGTGGGAGGTAATGACTGAATGAAGATCAACAACACAGATGGAACGTTATGGTAAGACATAACTTCTTTATCTGATGTTGTTAATCTTTGTTCACTCATTACTGATGGGACAGAGTCCTCAGCTACCTTTATTCTTGGGAGGCCCTCATGGAAGGACATTCCTGAGCACCACTGAACCAAATGAAGCTCTTCCTCTAGAGGCCAAATCCAATTTGTAATGAGTGCTGAAAGTATGAGGTCTGGCCCAAGTTGCAGCTGCACAGACGTCATTTACAGAAGCTCTAGCATGAAAGGCAGCAGAGGTTGCTACTGACCTTGTAGAATGGACCCTTACAGTTCAAGTTAAAGGGATGTTGTGCTTTTTGTAAATAAATGTTACATAGTCTTTAAACCATTTAACCAACATAATATTAGAAACGGGACATCCTAATGTAGGTCCAGTAAAGGCCAGAAATGGCAGGTCAATTGTTTGGTTTATAGACAGTTCAGAAATCACTTTAGGCAGAAAGGATGGATTACTTCTCAGTAATACTCTATCTTTATGGAAAACCAAAAACGGGTGTTTGATGCACCCACGGTCGATCTAGCAGGTGAGGCCATAGAAAGGGAAACCAGATTTGTCGAGGCCAATATGGTGCAATGAGGATTACTTTGCTCTTCAACTGGTGGGCTTTCTTCAGAAATTGGGATATGAGGGGGACAGGAGGACATGCATGAAGTAGACCTGAGAGACAATCATGGACTAGAGCATCCCTGGGTGATTGTCCCCGACGGGGGATCAGGGCGAGGTAGTTGCTGCATTTGTGGTTGGTTGGGGAAGCAAAGAGGTCACAGCAAGAATAGTCCCAGTGGTTGAAAATCTCCAACGCCGTTAGAGGATTGAGGGACCACTCATGAGGTTGGAGAATGCACCTGCTTAGTTTGTCTGCTATCACTTTGGAGCTCCCAGGAGTGTGCATTACTATCAGAAAGCAGTTGGTAGCTATCACCCAATGCCATATCCTCATGGCCTCCCGACATAATGAGTATGATTTGGTTCCTTCTTGTTTGTTGATGTACCAGACTGCTGACATGTTGTCTGACTGTATTGCAATAATCCCTGCTGGAAGGATGGAGTGGAATGCTTGCAATGCTAGAAGCACCACCCTCAGTTCTAGGACATTGATATGCAGATGGACCTCTAGTTCTGACCAAGTGCCTTGGACTGTCTTTCCCTGAAACAACCCCCCCCCACCCCATCAGGGAGGCATCCATGGTAACTGTAGCCTTGGGCTGATGGGGGGTGAAGGGACAAGACCACTGTAGAGAGTTCTGTGACATCCACCAGATTAAATCCTGTTTGCACCTTTGAGTTACATGAATTTTGAAAAACAGAGGGTATTGTAATGGGTATCACTGGGTGAGCAGTAGCCACTGGAGGAGTCTCATATGAAGTCTTGCAAAGGGAACAAAGGTAATAGACGCTGCCATCGGCCCCAGCAGCTGAAGAACAGTGGGCTGTGGATCTTTCTTGAGAAAGAATCGATAGCAATTGCTGTTTTATCCTTTGAATTCTGTGGTCGGGGAGAGATGCAGTGCAATTTCTTGTGTCTAGAAACCCCCCGATAAACTCTAGAGACTGAGAAGGGGTAAGATTGGCCTTCTGTCAGTTTATGGAAATGCCTAGGCTTTGTGCTGTGTGAAGAGAGTATGCCCGGGCTTCTTCCAGTAGACACCTGGTGGGGTGCGGTTAATGAGCCAGTCATCTACATACTGAAACACCTGGAATCCTTGAAGTCACAGGTGGGTTGTGACGACTGCCATGCACTTGGTAAACACTCTGGGGGCTGTAGAGAGTCTGAAGGGCAGTCCTCAAAACTGGCAATGACTGGCTTCTGCATGGAAGCAAAAAAATCTCAATGGTTTGTCCATTTTTATGTGGTAATACACATCTTGAAGATCTATAGATCATATCCAATCATCTTTTCCCAACAGTGGAAGGATAGATTATACTGTGACCATACAGAATTTCTGTACCTTTACAAATTTGTTTAACAGACTGAGATCCAAAATTGGTCTCCAATCCCCGGTCTTTTTTGGCACTAAAAAGAGTCTTGAATAGAATCCAGATCCTATCTGGTCTGGGGGGACTATTTGGATGACTCTTTTTTTTTGTAGCAGCTTTGATATCTGTAGTGCTGCTTCTACCCTTTAGTTTCTGAGGGGGACAGGACAAAGATTGAAGGGGATGTGATAGCCTCTGGTGATTATCCATTGTACCCAAGAATCTGTGATTATGATTTGCCAGGCAGAAGGGTACAAGGAAAAATGCTCCCCCCAACTGCTTCCAGAGGTAAACAGCTGGGCTGCCCTTCTGGAGCGTTGGTAGGGTTTACCAGAGAAAGAATCCTTGGAACCCTGGTTTCTCAGACCACCCCTGCCCTG
Organism: Protopterus annectens; assembly: GCF_019279795.1. Taxonomy (NCBI): domain Eukaryota; kingdom Metazoa; phylum Chordata; order Ceratodontiformes; family Protopteridae; genus Protopterus; species Protopterus annectens. The sequence continues at coordinate 94,946,283 of NC_056731.1, read as the reverse complement.
AAAGGGGTATCTTCCATTGGGGTTTACCCCTCTGCCCCTGGGGGAGAACTCAGCACATGCATCATGGAAAGAGCCCTGTGATTTCTTACGCCACATCTTTCCACTCCTCTGATTTCTGGAACAGAATCTCTGAGGAGAGGAGAAATGGAAACCAATGGCAGATAGGGTCTTACTGTCTTGTTCACATCTAGCCAGTGTGTCTTTTACTTTGGATCCAAACAAAGAAGAGGCTTCAATGGGAGTGTTCAGTAAGGAGGCCTTAAAGGGGTCCGCAAAGTCACAAAGGTGCATCTAGGCATGCCGTCTCATGACTAAGCCTGCACCTGCCACTCTAACTGCTCCTTTCATGATGTAAGAAATCAGGAGCATGGAGGAGTTGGAAACAGATTCAAGGTGGCTAACTATGAGGCCATTTTGTCATGGATCTCATCAGAGACAGCTCCAGCCAAGGTTTCAGAGAGCTCAGTTATTAAGTCCCTTTGAAGCCTGGTGAAATGTGCCAAAAAGTCCAATGACCTGATTGCAAAGGTCAATGATGCGAAAACATGCTTCCCTTGTCTATCCACCGCCCGGGACTCCTTGTTGGGTAGATGGATAGTCTGGCTCTCTTCTGCCAGTTCCTTTTTAGTTGCGGCCGCCACCACCATGGCATCTAGTTTGAGACCTTTAGACCATTGGGGATCACTCTCAGGGGGAGATAAGATTTTATCTGGCCTCTGGGGAATAGCTTCAATGGTGTCAGGAGCCTTCCATGCATGCTGCATGATGAGCCAGATGAGCTCGTTGGCAGGTGGAGTAATTCAGGAGGTAGAGGGCCAGGCACAGAAAGCCTGCAGGAACACAGACTCCTCTGAGGAAGGGTTGGAGGACTTCCAATCACCTCTCTGTTTCAGGATATCGAGGATGTCACCAAAGGACACCTCATCAGAGTGTGACAGTGGGTACCCTTCCCCATCATCTAAATCTATGTCTTCCTTCAAGGACTCTACCAGGGAGTCCACGTGCTTCCTCTTGCATGTGCTCTGATGATGTACTTCTTTGGAGGGAGGTTCTGGAGAAGACAACGTAGAAGGGGTCTCCTGTGGGAGGGTGTCCTGAGACTCCTGTGCCTGGTGTCCAATGGGAATGGCTTGTATCAACTGTGGCCCAGAGGAAGAGATATATTTTGACAGTATAGACTTGCCTACTGAGGCAAGGGCCTCTCCATGACCCGGAAGGCTGGCCCACCTGAGGAGTAATGGGAGCGCGTAACCAAGCACGACAACCTCAGAACCAGGGCCAAACCCCACCCTGATGAACTAGCCCCATGGTCTGGAGTCTCAAGAGGACTGTGAAGCACAGGTGCACCAACTGCACAGTTACTGTCCTGAGAAGTGGCCAGTGGGACATGCAGGAGAATAGGTTGAGGTCTGTGGAGAAAAATTATCACCTCCAAAGGGGAGAGATGTCCTGGAGGTAGAAATTCCTCTGGCCACAAGCAGTTGATCGACAAGGTGCACAACATCTTGCTCAGAGAGGCTTCTTACATAGATAGTCCTGATCCTAGCTTGAACGATTGACATCTGCACCAAAGATAATAGTGCTGTAGCAGTAGTGTGCACCAAAAACTCTGGTGCTGATGAGGTCTGCACCATCAGAGATGGTAGCAAATATGTCTGCATTGAGAACAAGGTCGTCAGTGCTGCGGAGGTTGTCTGCACTGAAAGTGTCAGTGCCGAAGGTGTCTGCAACCCAAGGTCAGTGCCGAAAATGTCTGCCCCGGTAAAACCGTCAGTGTGGAAGAGGTCTGAAATGGAAAGAACATCGGTTCCGAAAGGGTCTGCACCAAGGCTGGTGCCAAAGGGGTCTGCACCATTGGTCAGTGCTGAAGATGTCGGCACCATGATAGGTGCCAAAGAAGTCTGCACCATGATAGGTGCTGAAGAGGTCTGCACCAATTCCAGAGATGGTACCAAATATGTCTGCGCTGAGGACTTTGTTAACAAAGGGGTCCGCACCGAGTGCTTCTAAGCCAAAATAGGTGTGGATGTCTTAGTCAGAGATAAAGTCAATTCCAATCGTTCTGTCAGTTTCAACTTTTTGAGTCTCGGTTCCTAGGGTCTTCAGTGGGAGACGATGGAAGACACCACAAGGATGTCTCAGCATGACATTTTTTTTTTTTTGTGGGGCTTCAAAGGAGGTGATGAAACCTCTGGCCCAGCAATAGCCTCGCTGAAGGAAGTTTTTAGCAGGCCCTTTAAAATCAACTATTTTTTTTTTCCTCATTCAAGGTATGATTAGAAAAAAAATTCTTACAAATCCCACACGGAGGGTCAACAGTGAGGTGGGAGACACCCAAACAGTATACAAACAAAACATGTGCGTCTAAACACCTTTTAAAAACCAGGACTTCCTTTTTGTCAAATATCGTTATTCATAAAAGAAAGAAAGAAGAAGAAATTACCAACAATGGTATGAGAGAGGCTAGCCAAGAGGATAAAGAAGAAGAGATTACCAGCGATGGTAACAAGGTTACCTAAAAAGGAAAGAAATATTTCGAAATACTGTAAAATAATGTGATAGGGTAAGATAAAGACTTAGCTAATAAAACTTGGTAAATTGTTGAAAAATCTTATAAAATATCGAACAAATATACTTAGCTCAAGAGAAGTGGCTTGACACGGCTGTTAGGCAACGCCGCAAATGACAGCTGAGGTAACAGGGAGAGGGGCATGCTGGGTAATATTTTAGCTCGAGAGGTTTTGGCTGACACAAGCTTGGCATATGGCCAAGGACAGAACCGATAACCCATTAGTAATGACTGAACGAAGATTAACAACATCAGATAAGTAAGCTATCTTTGCTTTTATGACTTTAAGATGACATGTTTTATTTCAAATAATATATAGTCAGAAAGTTCAGGCTAGCAAGTATGGCTGATGCACAGACCAAACAAACATGATATAGTACAAAAAAGGAGACCAGCACCCGGAAGGCAGAAGCGAGGAAATTTATTGAAAACCAGACCAGTTTTAGCAAAATGCTTTCATCAGTGGTTGAGCAATGGTACCATGACAAATGTTGTTATTTATAGTCAATCCAACAAAGCAGTCCTGACATCACTTCCTGTAATAAAGGTTATGAAATAAAAATGAAAAATAAAAAATAAAGAAATAAGGAAGTTTTGAAAAAACAACTAATCAAATATTGAAAATCAAACATATTCAGAATATACATTATAAAAAGTGTATTATGCATAAAACAGAGAAGAGATGTTATAGTTTGTCATTTAGACCTGGAGGAAAAAGACCACCTAGTTTAACAATCCATCTCTTTTCTTTGTTATTTAATAAATTGTGCCATCCAGTTTTGAAAGATCTTTTTCCTGAAATTTTATCAATAACAGTGAAAGAAAATGTGGCTGTTTTGTGGATCAGACAATGTCTATATAAGGCATTAGTGGATCTGGCATTTCTAATGTCCCCTAAATGTTCGGACATACGGATTCTAAATTGTCTAGAGGTTTGTTCTATATAGAAGGCTTGGCATGAGCATGTGGCCAGATATATTACCCAATCCGTACCACAATTGGCAAAACAATTGATATTATACAGTTGTCCTGAGTTTTTACTAGTGAAATTTTTGGTCTTAAAAATATGTTGGCAAAAAGAACAGTGACCACAAGTGTAACATCCGACCAGTTTCTCCCCTGATAATGTAGTTTGTTGAAATTGAGTATCATGATATGTGATTTTTTTATAGTGAGAGAAATAGGACCCAAGAGTTTTGCCTTTACGATAAGAAAAAAGGCATCTATCCCCTAACCAGTCATCCAACCGTGTGTTGGTTTTAAGTATATTCCAGTGCTGATCAATGACATCCATGAGTTGTCCCATATTTCTGCCGAAGGTAGTAACCAACCTGAGTTTATCCTGGTTAGAATTACTGCCTTTGGGTATGTATGTCAGGAGATTGTCCCTAGATATCTTTTTAGTCCATGTTAAGGCTGAATTGAAATTGTGTTTATCATAACCCCTCTGTAAAAATCTATTGGAGAGGTCATTTTGACAATGGGCAAGATCCACCTGTGATGAACATATTCTCTTTATTCTCATGAACTGTGATTTTGGAATATTTTGATAATATGCTTAGGGTGAAGACTGGAAGCGTGTAATAGACTATTGTATTGGGGATATTTCCTGTGAACCGTAGTGCGTAAAGTGTTATCTGGTTCCCTATGTAGATGAACATCCAAAAAATCAATTTCATGCAGGCTATAGTCTACTGTGAATTCAACACCCCATATATTACCATTGAGGTATTCTATAAATTCCATGAGATACTCACTACCCCCTCTCCATACTAGCCAACAGTCATCCAGGTAGCGTCTCCATATATCCACCTCAGGCAAATGCAGATTGTGAAGTTCATTATAAATTATGTGTTCTTCAACATACCCCATGAACAGATCCACATATATAGGTGCGAATGATGCTCCCATGGCAGTACCCTGAATCTGCCAATAACATTGACTTTGAAAATAAAAAACGTTCTTGGTAAGAACCTGTTCTGCCATGCATGTTAGTAAGGTGTTGAAGCCCGGATCATAGAGGTTAATTCTGTTGAGCCAATATTCCAATGCTGTCAAACCTGCCCAATGTGGGATACATGTATATAAGGATTTGACATCTAAAGTACACATCAACCAGTGTGATTCTAATTGGCATTCCGAAACAATCTGTGGTGTCTTGCAATCTAGCCCTGACATGGGATAGTAATGGTTTCAAATATTGTGTCAAAAAGACAGACAGGGGCTCAGTAAGTGAGCCCATACCTGAAACAATAGGTCTTCCAGGTGGTGTATTGTAAGACTTATGGATCTTGGGCAATAAATACAAATATTGTTTAATAGGATCATTAACTATCAACTGAGATCTAGTTTTGTCACTGATAATACCTTCTTCTACTGCTAATTGTAAAAAAGCATCAATTTCCTTTTTACAATTAGGAATGGGATCAGTAGGCATGTTTAAATAATGCTGAGTGTTAGAAACTTGTCTAATTCCCTCTGCCCAGTTATAACTGGAATCCATGACTACTATTGCCCCTCCTTTGTCTGCTGGAAGAATGGTAATATTGGTATTGCCCCTAAGATCCTTGAGTGCCTGTTGCTCAATTCTATTCAGATTGTGTCTGAGGGTATGCCAAGATCCTAATCGATGGTGTAAATCCTTAATGACAGCATGTTGAAAAATGGCCACATGTTTATCCATGGGTGGACTAAAGTTGGATTTCAGGAATCTGAATTCAGTTGATCTTTGAGTCTGTTCCTGCTGATCAAAAAATAGTTTAAGATTGATTTTTCTGCAAAAGGCTAATATATCTGAAACAAAAATACTCTCATCTACAAAGAAACCTGGTATGAAACCCAGACCTTTATTTAAAAAAGCTTCCTCAGTGACTGTTAAAACATGGCTAGATATATTGTGCACATTAGAACAATCACTATTCATTTGACAATGGATTGAAAAAGCTCCTCTAAAGTTTTGACTTCTGTGTTTCCGTCCCACCCTGTGTCTCCTGTTCCTAAAGGGTGCTCTGAGCTACGACCTCTTTTGGAAACCGGTGAGTCACTGATGTTAATGGACTCAGTATTTGTGGTGGAAGATTCCTCTCCAGAGCTTATATTCAAAGATGTGCCCTTTTTTAAAATAGATCTGGGTCTGTTCTTATGTGTATGGGTGGGATTTCTGGTACCCTTCTTTATTTCTTTATTTTTTATTTTTTCATTTTTATTTCATAACCTTTATTACAGGAAGTGATGTCAGGACTTCTTTGTTGGTACCATTGCTCAACCACTGATGAAAGCATTTTGCTGAAACCGGTCTGGTTTTCAATAAATTTCCTTGCTTCTGCCTTCCGGGTGCTGGTCTCCTTTTTTGTACTATATCATGTTTGTTTGGTCCACGCATCAGCCATACTTGCTAGCCTGAACTTTCTGACTGATTTACTTTGCTGGCTGTTGGCGTTGGAAGGCTCATAGCAACAGCCCACTTGGCTGTATTGGATAATCAGTAGGGGAGGATTTCTCTCCCTTTTGTATTCAAAGGTGTGCTTTATAGTCGGGAACATCATTCTGCTGGATTTATACATTTTTGGAACCATCCTATTGAAAGAGAGTTTCGTTTGGTTTATTGGCAGACTTTTTTGTTCGTGAAGGGATCGTTTTGGTTTCATCAATGTCTAGGAACATATTACATCGATTAGGCCGCTTCTTTTGGATTGTTGGTATTCCTCGCCAATTGGGACATTTTGTGGATTTGTGGACTTGGGCTAGTGACATCGATACTGTGTATACTGGAGGTTTGCCATTTCAGTCAACATTTTTGGACTTAATTTGACAATCGAATTGCCCTGGATGGACTTTTGGCTACATTTGGGTACTTACTTTAAACATCTAGTGTATTTGGGCCTTTTTTTCATCCGCCCAGTACTTTAAGTGGGTCGTTTCATTACCTAGATCAAGAAACTGACTCTATTTGTATTATAATATCATACTGACTTAAATTTATTATGTACATATATGCTGTTTGTGCTATTATTTGTATGGTCCTTAATGTGCGTAACTACTCAGTACATTTTCAGTATTGAGCTCTATGGAAAATTTCTTCAGTGTTTTTTACAAGACTTGGCCTATTTTGATCTTTTATAGACATAGCGTCATTTGTATACTGATTGCAGTGTGCATGGTTATAGAAACAATCACTGGGGATTTTGAACTGTTCCTGGACTTCTTAACAATATATATATATTTATGCTATGGACAAATTGTCGATAATTTCAAGAACAATAGCGATTTATATCTTGTACTGTTGGAATATGCTACATTGCTATTAGTGTCAGCTATTAATAATTCTAGAGTAGCTTTGGCAGGGACCTATTTTTGTTTTTAGGTCTAAATGCCCTTTTAATTACAGTTATCATCATTCAGGTACCCTATTGATAGCAATTGTGATTTTTCTTATTGGGTATTTACATTTGGATCAAGCATCATTGAGCATACTTAGGTCACAGACATCATAGGACCTTTATTGTTCATAAGTTTTTTTGCTCACTTTAGGGACTGAATGTTTCTTAACTATGGTTATTATAACTCAGGCACTCGATTGGTAGCAATTGTGGTCTCTTCTAACAGGGGTTCTATATTTCGGTACAGCAATATTGAGTATCCATAGGTTATTGACATCCAAGACCCCTACAGTTCACACAGCTTGATAGCTGGTGGAATATTAGTACTAATACTATCTATTTACATATGAAAAACATATACGCAATTGTTCATAACATTATATTGTCTGGTTAAGCTATCCTATATTTGATCAAGGGGTGAGTCCCATTGAATAAAGCAGGGAGGTGCTTTACTTGTGCTCTCCTGACACTCTCTAGTGATTCATAAGGCCCTGATTTCTAGTTTTTGATATTTGTTATTAGTGGCTTACATTTTTCCTGACAGTCTGACTCAATAAGCATTAGATTAGATTTTATTTATTTTTGGAATTTGGCCTTTATACATCACATTTGACCACACAGCATATGGGCAACCTATAGTCAAGGATCTGAACCAATTACTTCAGGGATTATGTGCTGACAAAGACGATATCCAAATTTTTGGAATTGAACCTACAAATGGATCTACTGTAAATAGAAAATCAGATCCAGTTGACGGTTGCAATTTGCTATTTACACAATTAAGTAAAAAGGTTAAAATACTAAGAACTAACATTTGGCATGCTAGGCTCTTTAAGGCCTACCAAAATCAAAACATTACCCCTAGGGGTCTCAGAACAAAATTACAACCATTAGTCAGCAAACCAGATGAGATACTATTAAGGGATTAGAATTTGGCTCAGCAAAATGCTTCATTGGCATTCGTTAATATACTATCTTCTTATTATGATAGAACCATACAGGTCAATATTTGTGATGTACAACAGGTTTGTGAAGACCTAAAAAAATATGAAGATTCATCTAACTTTAGGGAGCTTTTGAGCAGACTGTCTAGGGAACTGACCATTTTTGAAAATGGTTTAAAAGACAAAAAACTACACAAATTCACTAGGGACATGGACGACTATGAGAGGGGAAAACCCTTTGAATCACAAAAAAGTGTCAGGTTTGCGGAGGGTACCAGAAATCCCACCCATACATGTAAGAAGAGACCCAGGTCTATTTTAAAAAAGGGCACATCTTTGAATATAAGCTCTGGAGAGGAATCCTCCACCACAGATACTGAGTCCATTAACATCAGTGACTCACCGGTTTCCAAAAGAGGTCGTAGCTCAGAGCACCCTTTAGGAACAGGAGACACAGGGCGGGACGGAAACACAGAAGTCAAAACTTTAGAGGAGCTTTTTCAATCCATTGTCAAATGAATAGTGATTGTTCTAATGTGCACAATATATCTAGCCATGTTTTAACATCCACTGAGGAAGCTTTGTTAAATAAAGGTCTGGGTTTCATACCAGGTTTCTTTGTAGATGTGAGTATTTTTGTTTCAGATGTATTAGCCTTTTGCAGAAAAATCAATCTTAAAACTATTTTTTGATCAGCAGGAACAGACTCAAAGATCAACTGAATTCAGATTCCTGAAATCCAACTTTAGTCCACCCATGGATAAACATGTGGCCATTTTTCAACATGCTGTCATTAAGGATTTACACCATCGATTAGGATCTTGGCATACCCTCAGACACAATCTGAATAGAATTGAGCAACAGGCGCTCAAGGATCTTAGGGGCAATACCAATATTACCATTCTTCCAGCAGACAAAGGAGGGGCAATAGTAGTCATGGATTCCAGTTATTACTGGGCAGAGGGAGTTAGACACGTTTCTAACACTCAGCATTATTTAAACATGCCTACTGATCCCATTCCTAATTGTAAAAAGGAAATTGATGCTTTTTTACAATTAGCAGTAGAAGAAGGTATTATCAGTGACAAAACTAGATCTCAGTTGATAGTTAATGATCCTATTAAACAATATTTGTATTTATTGCCCAAGATCCATAAGTCTTACAATACACCACCTGGAAGACCTATTATTTCAGGTATGGGCTCACTTACTGAGCCCCTGTCTGTCTTTTTGACACAATATTTGAAACCATTACTATCCCATGTCAGGGCTAGATTGCAAGACACCACAGATTGTTTCGGAATGCCAATTAGAATCACACTGGTTGATGTGTACGTTAGATGTCAAATCCTTATATACATGTATCCCACATTGGGCAGGTTTGACAGCATTGGAATATTGGCTCAACAGAATTAATGTCTATAATCCGGGCTTCAACACCTTACTAACATGCATGGCAGAACAGGTTCTTACCAAGAACGTTTTTTATTTTCAAAGTCAATGTTATTAGCAGATTCAGGGCACTGCCATGGGAGCATCATTCGCACCTATATATGCGGATCTGTTCATGGGGTATGTTGAAGAACACATTATTTATAATGAACTTCACAATCTGTATTTGCCTGAGGTGGATATATGGAGATGCTACCTGGATGACTGTTGGCTAGTATGGAGAGGGGGTAGTGAGTATCTCATGGAATTTATAGAATACCTCAATGGTAACATATGGGGTGTTGAATTCACAGTAGACTATAGCCTGCATGAAACTGATTTTTTGGATGTTCATCTACATAGGGAACCAGATAACACTTTACGCACTACGGTTCACAAGAAATATCTCCAATACAATAGTCTATTACACGCTTCCAGTCTTCATCCTAAGCATATTATCAAAAATATTCCAAAATCACAGTTCATGAGAATAAAGAGAATATGTTCATCACAGGAAGATCTTGCCCATTGTCAAAATGACCTCTCCAATAGATTTTTACAGAGGGGTTATGATAAACACAATTTCAATTCAGCCTTAACATGGACTAAAAAGATATCTAGGGACAATCTCCTGACATACAAACCCAAAGGTAGTAATTCTAACCAGGATAAACTCAGGTTGGTTACTACCTTCGGCAGAAATATGGGACAACTCATGGATGTCATTGATCAGCACTGGAATATACTTAAAACCAACACACGGTTGGATGACTGGTTAGGGGATAGATGCCTTTTTTCTTATCGTAAAGGCAAAACTCTTGGGTCCTATTTCTCTCACTATATAAAAAATCACATATCATGATACTCAATTTCAACAAACTACATTATCAGGGGAGAAACTGGTCGGATGTTACCCTTGTGGTCACTGTTCTTTTTGCCAATATATTTTTAAGACCAAAGGTTTCACTAGTAAAAACTCAGGACAACTGTATAATATCAATTGTTTTGCCAATTGTGGTATGGATTGGGTAATATATCTGGCCACATGCTCATGCCAAGCCTTCTATATAGGACAAACCTCCAGACAATTTAGAATCCGTATGTCCGAACATTTAGGGGACATTGGAAATGCCAGATCCACTAATGCCTTATATAGACATTGTCTGATCCACAAAACATCCACATTTTCTTTCATTGTTATTGATAAAATTTCAGGAAACAGATCTTTCAAAACTGGATGGCACAATTTATTAAATAACAAAGAAAAGAGATGGATTGTTAAACTAGATGGTCTTTTTCCTCCGGGTCTAAATGACAAACTATAACATCTCTTTTCTGTTTTATGCATAATACACTTTTTATAATGTATATTCTGAATATGTTTGATTTTCAATATTTGATTAGTTGTTTTTTCAAAACTTCCTTATTTCTTTATTTTTTATTTTTTCATTTTTATTTCATAACCTTTATTACAGGAAGTGATGTTAGGACTGCTTTGTTGGATTGACTATAAATAACAGCATCTGTCATGGTACCATTGCTCAACCACTGATGAAAGCATTTTGCTGAAACCGGTCTGGTTTTCAATAAATTTCCTTGCTTCTGCCTTCCGGGTGCTGGTCTCCTTTTTTGTACTAAATAACATATAGCCCTTTGCCCTGCTAAATGTTCTTCTGAGTTATTACACAGGCATAGTCACTGCTTAGATTAATTTATCAAAACTGTTTTGGATACAGGGGATAGCAGGGCATATCTATGATTTAGACTATATTAACTAGTTTCTTTAATATTTACAACTTCTGATTGTTTCAGAATATATATTGGTACCTGTGCGAACAAAAAGCTGTTTGCTGGCTTTTGACATAAATCGGGTCTCTCTGACAGTTATATGCTTGTATGTTTTATGGCACAAGGTTTTTAAATGGTTACAAGTTATGTTTCCTGTAGAGTTTAATGTTAAAGTGCTGTTTTCTCTCCCATTGGCATTGAATGTTATTTTACTGTTTGGAAGTATCTGACAGTTAAACTTTGCATTTGTTACTGTAAATAAGCAGACTTTGTGATACAGCTAAAGTCAGACCTCTCAACCGTTCCGAGTTCCTCGGTAAAAAACGATTTTGAGGGCAAAATATTGGGGTGCCACGAATTTCCGCATGGCCCCTTTAAATTCCGAATTTCCTAGGCTGTGTGTGTTTTTTTTTTTTTTTAATAAAACTCCATGTCATCACGTGCAGGGCATGTGTGACGACGTCAGTATTGCAGACTAGTATGTGAGTGGTGAGTGCATGCCGTAGCTTTCTTCCCCTAGGCTCCTCCTTACAGTACAAACAGCACAATTAAGTTATACAATCAATGCATTTTACCTAAATGGGTAACGCTGTGCTAATTTATTTGATTGCGTGTTTCTACCTGCCTAACGGCTGAACTGTTGTTTAAGCATGCAGGATGCTTTTACTTAATAGAGGTGTGTGTGTAACTGTCTGTGCAGGAGAAGTATTGTGTTTTTATCTGTCTGGCTGTACAGTGTACTTGCTTTTTACTTTAGCATGCCTTTTCCTGCCCCAGGAGATATTTAATGGCTGAACTGTGCTTATCCGCAGGAGATTACTCACTTAAGCAGGATCAGATGCTTTTACCTTTTACTTTAACGGCTGAACTGTCTGAGCGGGAGAAACATGGCAGGACTCGGAGAATGATTACTTAATTTATATTTAAGCTGTGCTTGGCAGAGAAATGAACTTTTTTACTTTGAGAAATAATCCACTTAGGCCACCGCTTTCCACTCGCTTTTATTGAAATAAAGTTAAACTTTAACAGATTCAAATAACGCTTTTCGTCCAACTCGATGGTTAGACTTCTTCAGACAAACTGACAATTGTTTTTTTTGTCAGTTTGTCTGAAGAAGTCTAACCATCGAGTTGGACGAAAAGCGTTCTTTGAATCTGTTAACGTTTAACTTTATTTCAATAAAAGCGAGTGGAAAGCGGTGGCCTAAGTGGATTATTTCTCAGTGTAAAGTTCGTGGTTTGTAACTTTTTTTACTTTAGCAGAATGCCAGAATGGGTATGTGGACTACGTAACTGTGCTTGTCGGCAGAGAAATGAACTTTTTAGCATGCCTTTTCCAGGAGATTTTAACAGCTGAATTGTGCTTGTCGGCAGGAGATTACTCCCTTAAGCAGGATGCCTTTACCTTTTACTTTAACGGCTGAACTGTCTGAGTGGGAGAAACACGGCAGGAGAATGATTACTTGATTTATATGTAAGCTGTGCTTGTCAGCAGAGAAATTAACTTTCTTTAGCAGAATGGGTGTGTGAAATTGTGCTTGTTGGCAGAGACATGAACTTTCTTTTTACTTTAGCAGAATGCCAGAATGGGTGTGTGGAACTGTGCTTGTTGCCAGAAAAATTAACTTTCTTTTTACTTTAGCATGCCTTTTCCAGGAAATATTTAACAGCTGAACTTGTCGGCAGGAGATTACATGATTTTAAGTTAAGCAGGATGCCTTTACCTTAATGGCCTGGGCAGGAGAAATGGCAGGAGATTACTTACTTTCATATTTAAGAGCTGAATAGAGATGTGTGTTGAACTTTCTCTCTACTTTAGCAGAAAATTGCTTTCATATATTTAACAGCTGAATAGAGGTGTGTGTTAAACTTTATTTAGCAGAATGCCAGAATTGTCCTTTTACATAAGCAGGATAACTTTATGTATGTGTTGTCCTTTTACATAAGCAGGATGCCTTTACATGTGTGTTGTCTTTTTATATAAGCAGGATGCTTTCTTTGTGTGTGTGTAATGCCACAGTTAGCTATGACTGCTGGTTAGAGTTACTCAGACTCAAACCCAGTACCTTAGGTACAGGTAGCAAAAGCCTAAAGTCTCTACCCATACAACCACTTGTGATTTAAGGAGTTAGCCATAGTTCTCAACTGTCCAAAGTTTTATGGAATGTTTGGCTCCTACTTTTGGTCTGTTCCTCTTAAAACTTGTGGTTTTCTGGCAAGTCAGTGAGAAGTTAAACTGAATTCACTAAATAGCCATGTAAGTTTCAGTCTTCCTATTTTAAAGGAAATGCTAACGCATGGTAACACAAAACACTTTATTCTAGCAACTTTTTTTAAGATTATACAAGCAGTGTTTAAAAATGTCCCGTCCCCCCCCCCCCCGGGGGGAGGCTTTTGTCCCCTCCCCAATAAAGTTTGGGTGTTTCCAGATTTCTTGTGCTGCAGCCTACATAGTTCTTCAAGGGGAGAGAAGTTTAGTGCTGTTTATGCCAAGTCTGTTTGTGTGGTTAGTAGCATAACAGGTCGAATTCTTGCTTTTGATGCAGAAGGCTGTGGGTTCTACTCCCACAGTATGTAGATGGATTGCTGATAGTGTACTGTGTGTTGTACTTTTAAAGGGGGTGGAATGCTGCAGTCCTGAGAATGTCCTCTTTGGTGGAGATAACTAGTAACTATGAACCTATTATCAGTTTGCCATGCATTTACTATTGCAATATTACTACGTTATAATTTTTTTTAATGTATGTAACATAGGCAGTTTATTCCTCAAGGGCAACACCAACAGGCACTTTATTTGTAGATGAAACAATGAAATATTAAGTTGTTTACTAGCATCAACCTCATTAGTTATAAATCTTACAGATCTTGTGAATGTGGAATTATTAGATGACTTGTACTTCTGCAGATATTGTGCATATTTACTGATACTGGTGGATTGTAGAGGTTTGAGTAGACTTTTATGATGGAATTTAAATGTTCTGAATTGGGCAGTTTTGTCATTATTGGTTCATGCATTTTGTTTCATTGCTTACTGGAAACATGTTCAAAACAGTAAATTTAAACACTTTATCTGCTGCACATTAAAAAAAATAATTTAGTACATGGTCTGGAGTGGGGCCATATTTTGTTCAGTTTGCATTTGAAAGTTGGCATCCCACAATTCCATTGAAGTGGGTGGGGTTACATAATTATGTATGCAAATTGTATGTTAATCATCGTACAGATTTGTACCTATTTTTCATGGGACTTGTCCAGAATTTTGATATTTCTAGGTTGAGAGGTATGGCTAAAGTGAGGTCAGGAAACTGTACTGTGTAGCATGCTGGGCGGGAAAATGTCAGTTTGACATTTAAGAAGTGAAGCTTTCTTATTTAGCTCGTGACATCATGCATTCTATGCATGCAGATCAGATTACATTACATCTAATGTGTATATGCAAGCATAATTGTGAATGTCAAGTCTCTGATTGGTTAATATAGCATAGTAGGCTTCTTTTACAAGAATTATGAGCTACACCGTCTGCAAACATATTCATGGTTCCCTTTTATAATAGTGACTATATTTTGAGATCAGATATATACAGAAATGTTATTTTTTCTTGTAAACAGTTAATTATAGCCACTATTTCTAGTGAATACACTGGAGTTTTTTTATAAATAGATCTTTATAAATAACTTTACTATGTAGTTAGCAAGTGTTTAGTATAGGCTTATACATTTACAGGAAATGCTTATGACTAATGGTAATAACTGTAAGGATGCTCAAACACCATACTAAATCCTAGCAAATATATGTATGAATAATTTTGATTGAACTATAATTACTTTGCAATTAATATGTTGATTTCCTTATTATATCCTAGATATTATTTATATTTCAGATGTCATGTTTTCAGTTATTATAAAGTCATGTTTTTTAGTATATTAGCACTTTATGACAGGGAAAGAGCTCAGTAATATCCATGACTTGTGATAACACAACACACAAGTTATGAGTTTCAGTATTACCCTATTACTATGGTAGATATTTACAGCTATTTCTATCTTAATTTTTTTCTTTGAGTCATTCACTTTTAACACCTGTTATCCATAGTAAGTTTTATATAAATAATGCTTTTTACTAACTTTTGTCGCCTCACAGTAAGACGATCTCCGGTTCGATTTTCAGCTAGAGCGTTGTCTGTGTGGAGACATGCGTGAATGGGCGTAACTTCGTTGAAGGTTATGCGTCAGGCCTGGCTAGCCGGTAGGTAAAAATCAACTCCCAATCATTAGTGGACCGGAGTTCCGTTGTGGCGACTCCTAACCGGGAAAAGCCGAAAGACACAACAACTAATTTTTGTCATTTTAACTGATGCCAGTTAATTATTATTGATTTTAGTCAGTTATTTAAACATCTGCTATTTCAAAAGTTTAGGAGTTAATTAAGGACAAATATGTCTAATGGAATATTTCTAAAAATCTATGTTAACATCTTTTGGGAATGACACACACTCACTATGTATTAACACCCAATTCTTGTGAAGTTTTTATTTAGTGGGAGTTTGTCATTTATTCAGAGGACAAGTAAATACAAATGCTAAATGATTCTTTAATTTGTTCTGCCATTTTGACGTTTTTATTAGAACTAATACAGATGACATGCTTAGGTATTTTGGTAATCATTTAGATTGTTAATAAAGCTAATGTTTCCTTAGTCTATTAAGCACAAAATTCAGGTTATATATATCCTAATATGTCTCTTGTTTCCTTAGTGAATAATTACTGTATAAATGTTTAATGTTTCTAATAATAGTGTATGTAACTCATCAACTTAACTGAATAAATAAAATAAGAAAGAGCAATACGGCTCACAGACAAAAACCAGAAACCTTTATTTAGCGCTTTCATTAGCTGTCAGCATTGACTTCTTCAGAATACAAAAAAGCAGACTGAACCACTTGTTAAATATGCACTTTTGTCACATGACTTACACTAATTAAACAATTAATTAATTTTAAAAGGTATATGCTCATATTACTTAAAAAAATGAAATTAATGATAAATTTCCTATAATACCAGCAGCAGGAAAAACATAATTTTCTATACAGAACATTGAAAGCAGCTTTTGGAACAGACAGAGCTGTGTTGTGCAAACTGGGATGATAAAACATATAAAAACATGTACAAAGCTAATAAACAAATTCTCAGAAAATAAATAACAATAAATAACCTCTTAATTCTTTCATAATCTATTAGCTTAAAATGTCCTTAATAAACTTACATTTTTATTTACATATGAAATTCAGCTTTTAACTTGAGATAGCTAGAAATGGAAATAGTTTCATTAAGCCCAGGGAGGTATGTTGCATGGCACTTAAGCTGCTACAATAATTCTCGATACTCTAAAAAATGTCAGAACAACCTCCCCCGTCGTTGTTTCCTATCTGTTCAAGGGCACTGAATTTAAACTGATGACCAGGGTGTTCTTTTATGTGTTTGTATAACGCATTCTTGAGATTGTTCTTTTTAATATCATATAAATGTTGATAAACTTGCTTATTGAGGCTATTAATAGTCTTCCCTATGTAGAAACTATAGCACTGTTGGCAAATCGCTATATATATTAGACATCTAATTAAAATTAAAAAAAAAAAAAAATCTACTTTGACAATTAGGCCTTTGCTTCAGGACTACCCTACCAAAACCCCTAATATACAGAGACTCATTCTCCAAAATGTATGGGCATTGATTACAATGTCCACATTTCACCATCTTGCCTTTGTTTACATTGGTTACATTAGTTTCAAGCAATTTTTTTACTGACTTGTCTTTCTTATATACTACTACTGGATAGTCACTTAATTTATTTTTAAATTGTTGTTCCATGTCAAAAAGTACCCAGTTGTGATTTAAAATTTCTTTGATTTTACCAAAAAGTGGACTAAAAGTAAGAACCATAGAGTGTTGAAAAGAATTCTTGGTAATATGTGGTATGTCTACCCTACCACTGCTATTGCTGTTATGTACCCCCCCCCCCAATATGGGTAAAAAATGGCTTGCTTTCTCTTTGTGATGACTTTCTGAAGTATGGGTTCTAGAAAGTGTATGGGATACCTTCTTCCTAGTAGCATATTCTCTAAAGTTCCTATTTCCTTTAGAAAGAATTCCTCTTCGCTGACCATCCTTGCCAACCTAACTCCCTGCCTCTTCACCAAGGATCTGTTTTGGTGCATTGGGTGAGCACTGGAAAAGTGCACCAATGTATTGGAGTAGGCTGGCTTCCTGTATAATGTGGAGGTAAACCTGTGATTGACTTTATCCTTCCTGATAGTGATGTACATGAAGTGTATACTGTCGTCATTAATATCCATTGTGAACTGTAGAAACTGTGCACTTTTATTTAAGAATTCAAAGAATTCATGCAATAACTCCTGAGTCCCTCCCCATAAAATAAGGATGTCATCAAATAACGTCCATAGAATTTACAGTATTTAAATAGTTCAGATGTGAAAACCTTGGAAGTTTCCCATTCAGCTAGGACAATATTAGCAAATAGGGGCACATATGGATGTCTTAGTCAGAGATAAAGTCAATTCCAATGGTTCTGTCAGTTTCAACTTTTTGAGTCTCAATTCCTAGGTTCTCCAGTGGGAGACGATGGAAGAGAACTCAAGGACGTCTCAGCATGACCTTTTTTTTTTTTTTTTTGTTGTGGGGCTTCAAAGGAGGTGATGAAACCTCTGGCCCAGCGGTAGCCTCGCTGAAGGAAGTTTTTAGCAGGCCCTTTAAAATCAACTATGTTTTTTCCTCATTCAAGGTACGATTAGAAAAAAAAATTCTTACATATCCCACACGGAGGGTCAACAGTGAGGTTGGAGACACACAAACAGTATACACACAAAACATGTGCATCTAATCACCTTTTAAAAACCAGGACTTCCTTTTTGTCAGACATCGTTATTCAAAAAAGAAAGAAAGAAGAAGAAATTACCAACAATGATATGAGAGAGGCTAGCCAAGAGGATAAAGAAGAAGAGATTACCAGCGATGGTAACAAGGTTACCTAAAAGGTAAGAAATATTTCAAAATACTGTAAAATAATACGATAGGGTAAGATAAAGACTTAGCTATTAATAAAACTTGGTAAATTGTTGAAAAATCTGATAAAATATCGAACAAATGTACTTAGCTCAAGAGAAGTGGCTTGACACGGCTGTTAGGCAATGCTTCAAATGAGATCTGAAGTAACAGGGAGAGGGGCATGCTGGGTAACATCTTAGATCGAGAGTTTTTGACTGACGCAAGCTTAGTATATGGCCGAGGACAGAACCGATAAACCATTAGTAATGACTGAACGAAGATTAACAACATCAGATCAGTAAGCTATCTTTGCTTTTATGACCTTAAGATGACATGTTTTATTTCAAATAATATATAGCCCTTTGCCCTGCTAAATGTTCTTCTGAGTTATTACAAAGGCATAGTCACTGCTTAGATTAATTTATCAAAACTGTTTTGGATACAGGGGATATCAGGGCATATCTATGATTTAGACTATATTAACTAGTTTCTTTAATATTTACAACTTCTGATTGTTTCAGAATATATATTGGTACCTGCGTGAACAAAAAGCTGTTTGCTGGCTTTTGACATAGATTGGGCCTCTCTGACAGTTATTTGCTTGTATGTTTTATGGCACAAGGTTTTTAAATGGTTACAAGTTATGTTTCCTGTAGAGTTTAATGTTGAAGTGCTGTTTTCTCTCTCATTGGCATTGCATGTTATTTTACTGTTTGGAAGTATCTGACAGTTAAACTTTGCATTTGTTACTGTAAATAAGCAGACTTTGTGACACAGTTAAAGTAAGGTCAGGAAACTGTACTATGTAGCATGCTGGGCGGGAAAATGTCAGTTTGAAAGTTAAGAAGTGAAGCATTCTTACTTAGCTTGTGACATCATGCATTCTATAAATGCAGATCAGATTACATTACATCTAACATGTATATGCAAGCCTAATTGTGAATCTCAAGTCTCTGATTGGTTAATATAGCATAGTAGGCTTCTTTTACAAGAATTATGAGCTACACTGTCTGCAAACATATTCATGGTTCCCTTTTATAATAGTGACTATATTTTGAGATCAAATATATACAGAAATGTTATTTTGTCTTGTAAACAGTTAATTATAGCCACTATTTCTACTGAATATACTGGAGTTTTTTATAAATAGATCTTTATAAATAACTTTCCTATGCAGTTAGCAAGTGTTTAGTATAGGCTTATACATTTACAGGAAATGCTTATGACTAATGGTAATAACTGTAAGGATACTCAAACACTATACTAAATCCAAGCAAATATATGTATGAATAATTTTGACTGAACTATAATTACTTTGCATTTAATATGTTGATTTCCTTATTGTATCCTATTTATTATTTATATTTCAGATGTCATGTTTTCAGTTATTATAAAGTCATGTCTTTTAGTATTTTAGCACTTTATGACAGGGAAAGAGCTCAGTAATATCTATGACTTGTGATAACACAACAAACAAGTTATGAGTTTCAGTATTACCCTATTACTATGGTAGATATTTACAGCTATCTCTATCTTAATTTTATCTTTGAATCATTCGATTTTAAGACCTGTTATCCATAGTAAGTTTTATATAAATAATGTTTTTTTTACTAAGTTTTGTCATTTTAGCTGATGACAGTTAATTATTATTGATTTTAGTCAGTTATTTAAACATCTGCTATTCCAAAAGTTTAGGAGTTAATTAAGGACAAATATGTCTTATGGAATATTTCAAAAAATCTATGTTAACATCTTTTGAGAATGACACACACTCATTATGTGCTAACACCCAATTCTTGTGAAGTTTTTATTTAGTGGGAGTTTGTCATTTATTCAGAGGGCAAGTAAATACAAATGGTAAATGATTCTGTGATTTGTTCTGCCATTTTGAAGTTTTTATTAGAACTAATACAGATGACATGCTTAGGTATTTGGGTAATCATTTAGATTGTTAACAAAGCTAATGTTTCCTTAGTCTATTAAGCACTAAATTCAGATTATATATATCCCAATATGTCTCTTGCTTCCTTAGTGAATTATTACTGTATAATGTTTAATGTTTCTAATAATAGTGTATGTAACTCATCTCTAAAACCTAACTGGAATCAATATCTGATTATTTATCACTACTATTTTTCTCTTAATTTATAATATATTCTCCATTTTTTACTTTGTTTTCATGGGCTCGAACCAACAAAGGTTGATGGTTGGGATAGGTAGTCTAGCAGATTTAGTTTTGCTTGCTAGACTAGGAATGTATCTCATTCCATGTATAGGCTGTATTAAAGTTTATATCAGAGTGAAATAGGCTAATTTTTGTTATTTAACTGTTTTTCTAGTTTTGAAATGCCTGATACAATTGTTTTAATTTTATCTTTCATAGGGAAAGTTATTTGGATTGAGATAAATAGAAATACAACACATGATATTCTATTGTCTATTCAGGAAGAGTATTATGTAGACAGGATTCTATTAATACAAGTTCCTTTATTATTTATCTTTAAAGAATTCTGATATGGATTTAACTTTGATATCCTTAAATACTAATGGCTTAAACAACCCATATAAGAGAGCCAACCTACTAAGGTATCTTTAAGCAAGACTTAAGTAGCTTTTCTCTAAGAGACACACTTTAAAATAAATGACACATTTATGTGGGACCCAAAGGAATACACAATACTTGCTCAATCTTCTTATAAAAATAAGACCAGAGGAGTAACAATTCTATGGAAAAAGACTTTCTTAAATCCTCAAATCATTTACAAACATGTAGATAATGATGGACTCATGGCTTTAGTTATACTTAAGTTTAATGATAAAAATTGGACCCTGGTTAATTTATACTGGTTCCAGGTATATGGGTTGGACTAGCTAAGAAACACTTAGACTTTATTACAACTACTTCTAAAGGTATATTATACTAGGAGGTGATTTCAATTGTAACACAGATATTACAGAAACTACCAATAGGAAATCTCCTAGACTATTGTCCTCAGCCAAACAGTTAAAAAAATTGACATAAATGTTTAAATTAAAAGATACCTTTAATGCTTTGGGACCAAATTCTTTACTATTCTCATACCGGGACTATAGACATGGTACACAAACCAGAATAGATAAAATGTATATCTCACAAGATCTTTATTCTAAAATCTTGAATTTTTTAATACAACCTTGTCCCTTTTCAGATCATAATTCCCTGTTGCTAACATTACCCTTGGAATTCAATCAATTAGTTATTACTTCAAGGATTCCTTCATATATCACAACAATTAAAGACTTTAAACCTTGGATAACTTCTGAACTTCAGCTTTTCTTAGAGATTAATTATAAACCTGAAGTAAACACAATTATGGTTTGGGATTCTCTTATGGCCTCTCTATATGGTAAAACCATTATCTGGTTCAAAAATAAAATTAAAGAATGGGACTCAGAGTTACAGCAACTCCAAAATCAAATATTATCTCTTAAATCTAATAAAAACTTAATTGCTACAGATAAGAAGAAAATAGAAGAAGCAAATAAGAAATACAATGAAATATTATCCCATAAAACTAATCTAGTTATGGAAAAACTGAAATTAAATTTTTATGCTACCTCTCCTAAGCATCTTCATAACCTATCTATGAATGTTAAGATACAATCTAAAATTAATAAGATTGATAGTATCTTTTATGAAGGGAAAAGGAAAAAAGTCTTGGACATAGGGGACATTCTGGAGGCTTTTAATTATCATTCTGCAGAGCATCATAAAGATAAAATAAGTACAAATTAATGTGAGAAGTTAGAGAATATAGTTCCCAATATAACAAGAATTCCTGAGGAATTTAAGTTAGATCTACAAAAAAACTATTTCTCAAAAGGAAATTATAGATTGGATTAAAGGAAGTAAGTCTAATAAAGCACCTGGAATAGATGGCTTAATTATCTCAATTTATAGATTGTTTCCGTCTTCTATAATCTCTCTCCTACATAAAACCTTTCTTGAAGTTCAAACTTTAGCAAATATTCCTCCTTCTTGGAGATATTCTCTTATTTCCCCTATATTAAAAGAGAATAAGGACCCTAATCATTGCAACTCATATAGACCAATTTATTTGTTGGATAATGATTATAAACCATGTATGTCAATTATGGACAATCAACTGAAAATACCCATATCTAAAATAATTAATGAAGACCAAACTGGTTTCATACATAACAGGCATACACAGGATAATATTAAAAGAGTATTAACTCTGATAGATTACCTCAATAGCGGAAACCATGAAGCATTGATAAAAGGTCTAGATATTTAAAAGGCCTTTGACTCCTTAGATTGGGGTCATTTATTTAAAGTCTTACAGTTATTTGATTTTCCCACTTTTTATAACAATGATAAAGAAAATCTATGAAAATAATCTAGCATATGTCAAATAAGGTCCCTTTACTTCCAAGCAATCCAAATCACTAGAGGCACTAGATAAGAATGTCCCATGTCCCCTATCCTATTTGCTCTGGCCATAGAAATACTTGCCATTTTAATATGTAATAACCCAAAGATAAGAGGTATAAATATATATGACCAATATATTTCTAAAATAATGATGTCTGCTGATGATGTCTTACCTTACCCAACTCTAAGAAAGTGTTAGGTGAAGTGGCTATAGTAACAACAAATTTCCAAAAAAATCTTAGGACTCTCCTTCAACAAATATAAATCAAAATATTTATTATTAAATAAAAAACGAACATACAGGTTCCAGTTAATCATATTATTGGAAACCACGTTTCAACTCTAGACTATTTAGGAATAGTCTTAGGCAGGAATACAGAGTAAACCTTACAGCTTAACTATGCTAAAGCCATAGACTTAATCAAGACATTAATAAGCAAATGGAATAATTTGTTTATAACATTTGATGATAGGTTACAACTGATAAAAATGGTGTTGTTACCTAAAATATTATATATAGCACAAGCCCTTATACTTCCACCAGGAAAGAAAATCCTTAAAGAAATCACTTTAACTTTGATTAAATTCCTATGGTACCCCAAAAGAAATAGAGTGGCATAGTCTCATCATATCAGAAAATGGGAATGGCGGGGGGGGGGATTCCCAGAGATTGAAACTTATATAAAGGCATCTATAATTAAAATAGTGATGAACTGGATAAATCCTAGATATTCTTCTTATTGGAAACAGTTACACTCCATTATACTAATGAATGAACATTATTTATCAAAGAATGCTTTGGTAACTGACAAAAATAACAAGATATAGCACTATTTACGTTTAAATTTATAGTATAGTACAACAAAATTAACGAAACTAGCACTAATAAACAATATTTTTGATGTATTTAGAAAATTCATTAACACAAATTTAGATATAAAACTGTGGCCTAGATTTTTAATATAATTTACTATTACAAAGGATTTCCCTGATAAAACACATAGAGAATTTTTTTTTCTTCAGTGATGATAGGAATTCCTCCATTGTGGGTGCTACATTAGAGTTCCATCTTCTAGTTATACATTTTCTGGCTATTGCTAACATTGTCCACAACAAATATAGGCCATCCTTCTTCATATTATTACTATTAACAACATTCAATAAAATTAAAGATTTTGTCAAAACAAACATATCAGTATAGATAACATGAAGAAATTTGTTAATCTCATTCCAATATGGTTTAATATTAGTACAGTCATAAAAAATATGAGACCAGTCAGCATTAGTGGACAGATGACATCTCCAACATAACTTGCTGTTTGAAGGGTTCATTTGTGAGAGTTTCTCAGGTGTCAAAAAGGATCTGTGTAGAAATTTCCAATGAAAAATCCTCCAAAATTGTGAGTAAGAAGTTAGTTTAACTGAAAATAAAACATTTGTTTTATCTTCCATTGATAATGATACTTGAAACCCTTTAGTTAGGTATTGCCAGTAAGAATCTTTAGGAGCTGTCTTATAGACAATTAAAGTGTTATATAGATATGATAATTCATTCTTAACATTGACATTATTATATAGAATTCCAAAAATCCAGTTTATAATTTTTGGTATGGTTTTGAAGGATAAGTTATGTATTATTCTATGCAGATCCTTAGTGTATGCTGTGATACTCTGAAGAACCAACCAGTCATTAGGGGATAGGCCATAGGTTGACAATATACTTTCCATGTATTGAAAACCAACAAGCTTTGAACACACAAAGTATATTGTCAACCTATGGCCTATCCCCTAATGACTGGTTGGTTCTTCAGAGTATCACAGCATACACTAAGGATCTGTGTAGAATAATACATAACTTATCCTTCAAAACCATACCAAAAATTATAAACTGGATTTTTGGAATTCTATATAATAATGTCAATGTTAAGAATGAATTATCATATCTATATAACACTTTAATTGCCTATAAGACAGTTCCTAAAGATTCTTACTGGCAATACCTAACTAAAGGGTTTCAAGTATCATTATCAATGGAAGATAAAACAAACGTTTTATTTTCAGTTTAACTTCTTACTCACAATTCTGGAGGATTTTTTCATTGGAAATTTCTACACAGATCCTTTTTGACACCTGAGAAACTCTCAAAAATGAACCCTTCAAACAGCAAGTTATGTTGGAGATGTCATCTGTCCACTAATGCTGGCTGGTCTCATATTTTTTATGACTGTACTAATATTAAACCATATTGGAATGAGAGTAACAAATTTCTTCAAGTTATGTATACTGATATATTTGTTTTGACAAAGTCTTTAATTTTATTGAATGTTGTTAATAGTAATAATATGAAGAAAGATGACCTGTATTTGTTGTGGACAATGTTAGCAATAGCCAGAAAATATATAACTAGAAGATGGAACTCTAATGTAGCACTCACAATGGAGGAATTCCTATCATCACTGAAGAAATGCATACTAATGGAGAAAAGAACTAAAGAGTTAAGAACTTTTCCTAAGCCATTAGTTAATATTCTGTGCAGGAAAGTTTTGAATTTGATTGATACCCTACAGATGGAACCAAACTATTCCTAACTATCATAGTTTATATATTAACTTATTATTTAACTACAAATGTTTTTATCTGAATCCTTTTTGTCAGGCTGAATGCAAGTACTGTAAATAGTTATTGAATGTTATGAATGTATTAAATTATTGTATTATTTCATCAAAATAAAAATCATTTGAGTAAAAAAAAATATGTCTCATAGAGGACTGGAATAAGGGATTTCTGAGAACAGTTAAATGTATTCTTCTCAGGAAAAGTGGATATAGCAACAAGTGTGACACAGTCTCACACACAAGTTGTTCATGTTGGGCATCAAACCTTCTACCTAGTTACACAATTCAGAGAGTATTGCATTAGTCACAAGCACCACATGAGAAGACTGACACTACCAATATGAAACTGGGACATTGGAATATTTGTAAAATCCAGTGTTTGGAACAGATGGTACTGTGCATCACAGGTTGTGCAACACATGCATATGTGTGCACAGGATAATGTAACATTATTATGACTGTCACATGGAATGACATAATTCTCTACTGAAATGTAGACACTGTCCTTACTGTGCATTGTGTTACTGTGCAGGACATTGACATGCTACACCCAATGCACACTTGTTTTGTCTCACTGCCATTTTGCAGTGCACTGTCCTATGTATGACTTGCATGTTTGTTTTGCCAATGCACATAGTACAAGTATGAGACAATACAAGTATACAGTCATCCCAGCATGAAGTCTCAGGAATGTTTGATAATCCACTGGTGCATAACAGCCAATGTGTACATCAACGCATTGGATGTAACATGTTCTGTAATCAATGTCATGTCTAGGAAACTGGATACACATTAGCTTGAGGTTATATGTGAAACATTAATGATATATGCAAAATAGAAAAGTAAAGTCTAAGCAGTTCAGAAGGTCATGAAGAACCACACTCCAAAGATGCCTGGAAATATGTAAATGCAACTTTTATTTTCACATAAATGCTCAGATAAATACATTTTCATCCACAGACTTTATCAGATGAATTAACACAGAAAAAACACAGAAAATAGTCCTCTTATACCAGTGATGAGTTCTTGAATTCACCAATTGACAGTCATCATCATCAATTAAAGTCATGAATATTCATGAAACTCTGTCATCATATACTCAAAACGCTATGGCTAAAAACCATTTCTAACACAGTCTATAACATCAACACAGAACTGTGTCTAACATCTAAAATCCTTAGTCAAAAGACTACATTTGAATTTAAATGCAGTTAAAAAGCTATTGGAAAAATACTAGTAAAAATATATATTATAAAATACAGTTTGAAAAAACAGTTTAAAAGAGGCTCAAAAAATACAGGATTGTCTCCATCTGGTGACCAAAAAGGAAACTACACATACAAAAATATTTGGAAAAACAATAGTAAAATGAAAACCTAATGTCCCTTGTACTTAGGGTAATTTAACCATCTATCAACAAAATTTATAATTTAGTGTATAATGTACATAAATAAACAAAAAGTACACACAAACAATATTTTGATATGAAAAAAGAAAACTGTCCCAGTTTGGTCACCTTCAAATTCTTCCATGTGTGTCTCATATACCCTGATGTTAGTCTCATTACATTTTTTTAGGCATAGGATAACATCTTTTCTCCTTGTACTCTTTTACATCTCTGTCAAGTTTTTTAATTTTTTTGTTTCTGATGATGTCTGGGGTGGTCCTTGAGAAACCCACTTGGAATATAGAGATTTGTTCTGGCAGGTCTCCCTGGATGCTAGTAGACCCCCTGGACTCAATGAGAATATTTCCATTGCCCTCTTCTGAAATTATGGGTGGCAAAATTATAATATAGAACAATATAGAAGTTTTCTTTTTTCATATTAAAAGAATTTTTGTGTGTACTTTTTGTTTGTTTATATACATTATGCACTAAATTATAAATTCTGTTGATAGATGGTTAAATTACCCTAAGTACAAGGGACAGGTTTTCATTTTATTATTGTTTTTCCAATTATTTTGTATGTGTAGTTTGCCTTTTGATCACCAGATGGAAACAATCCTATATTTTGTGAGCCTCTTTTAAAATGTTTTTTCAAACTGTATTTTATAATATTTTTTTTACTAGTAGTTTTCCAACAGTTTTTTTAATTGTATTTAAATTCAAATGTAGTATTTTGACTAAGGATTTTAGATGTTAGACACAATTCTATGTTGATGTTATCGACTGTGTTAGAATTGGGTTTTAGCCATAGTGTTTTGAGTATGTGATGGCAGAGTTTCATGAATATTCATGACTTTACTTGATGATGGCTATCGATTGGTGAATTCAAAAACTCATCACTGGTATAAGTGGGCTGTTTTTTTCTGTGTTAATTCATCTGATAAAGTCTGTGGATGAAAACGTATCTATCTGAGTGTTTATGTGAAAATAAAAGTTGCATTTACATATTTGCTGGCGTCTTTGAAGTATGGTTCTTTGTGGCCTTCTGAACTGCTTAGATTTTGGTCTGGTTTAGGTGTTGAAGGCTGCTTCCCTAATCTCTTACTAGTTTTTGGTGTTTTTGCAAAGTGTCATTATGCAAGGCTTTTTGATAAATTGCTTGCAATAAACAGGTTTAACATTATCAATTTTATTTGCTGTTACAGTCCTATTCAAAATGTTGGGAAAAATGGGCTTCTTACATCCTTTGTAAAAAACATATTTTATGGATGGATTTAAAACGTTAATCAGCTGTACTGTTTACTAATCTCTCTGCACTTAAACCTTCTGCCACAGAAATAGTTCTATGCCAGATGGAATTTTTCCTCTTAGCACTGTCCAGAGTGCAGAGGAAAGTACACTATTGCCAGGTGTGTTTGCTCTATGTAAGACAGCCTAAAGTAAATTTTTCACTTGTTTCCTTAAGTGGTGAACCCTGATTGTATACTGCCAAGGTGGGAGCAAAGGAGCCTTAACAAGAAGGAAAAAAGTGGACACATTGTGAATAATTGCAATATGATCCATACACAGGATTTGAACAATGGTTTATGGGCTTTATTGTTCCCAATTTTCTTTAGTTATACCCTGAAACACAGAACACTATTCATGTTGCAGAGGGTAGATCAAAAATGCCAGGCATATTTGTTCTATCTAAGGCAGTCTAAACTAAAAAAAAATCTCTTCTTTCCTAAGGTAGTGAACCCTATTTGCATGCTGCTGATCAGAAAGCAAACTGAAAACGCAATGGAAAATGACTATATGATAGAGAAAAATACAGAAAGAAAATGAAACGCAATGCATAGGTTTATATAGCAATGACCAGAGCAAGAAGTGCATTCAAGTGAAAAATCTTTCCTTCTCACATCTCCTTACATCAGACATAACTTCTGTAACACATTATCACACTTAATGAGAAATAGTGTGAAATTGGACAAACTAATAAACACATGTTGTTTTTCAAAAGTGACAAAAGTTGTTTTAAAAAAACAGAATGATATCACAGCACATGATTAAATATGTATTCAGACAACCCTTTGTAAAAGTATCATTTAAGCGGATTTGAACCATGCTTCAAATGTCTTTTATGTCCAAGCTTAGTACACTTACACCTTGTGCCACAGCGAAAGTTAACTGTCAGGTGTATTTTCTTCCTTGAGTTCTAGCCAGACAGCTGATGGCTGCACACTGCTACTAGGCTGGTTTACTTAGTCTAAGGCAGCCTAAACTAATTTTTCACTTTTTTTCCTTAAGCCATGAAAGTGACTTTCATGCTGACAACTGGTGCATAAATGCAGAAGGCAATATTTAGCAGAAGCATTCAGATAACTTTGAGAAATAACTTTGAAACATATTAAATGAATTTCAATGTATATGTAGCAATGAGCACAGCTAGTAATGCATTACAGTGATACATTCAGCCATCTTACATTTCATTGCCACATCAGTAATATCATGTATGTCTCACAATATCAGGACTTTAGCTAATGCCATGGCAATGGAAAAGGGCATAGTGAACAGCAGAA
The DNA here is from genome assembly GCF_019279795.1 of Protopterus annectens. Classification (NCBI taxonomy): domain Eukaryota; kingdom Metazoa; phylum Chordata; order Ceratodontiformes; family Protopteridae; genus Protopterus; species Protopterus annectens. Next base: position 94,917,114 of record NC_056731.1, on the reverse strand, counting down.
AGGTTTTCATTGTTCACACAGCACACACAATTCATATTCATATAATCTCAAATGACTTATCTGTCTATCAGTATTAGTCAAAACTGACCTTACTTGAGTTTCCCATAACAGCAAATTCATACAACAAAATGAATGTCAAGAATAATTATGAACTCCCTCAGTCAAATTATCTGGGAACAGGTTTCATCACTGCATCACATGTACTGTTTCCCTAAGCTGAATACCCATACACATTATGCTACAGAGATAGGAGTATAAAAACTTCAAATTATTCACTCAATATGTTCAGACTGCTGAGTAAAGCACAACAATACTAGTCTTCATTGTGCCATCGATGGCAGTCCAAATACAATTTGTCATTTTTCACTTTGGGCAGTGATATGTAGTTCAATGCAATTGAATGCTGACAGTCAATGGCAAGCAATTCCAAATGGCATGCAAATGATGCAAAAAAAGTTTAAAAAGTGATTGTAGATCAATACTTTACATATTTAACTAAATCTGTTATGTTGTAACAGGGACCTGAATGGATTTAAACCTTCAAACAAGTTTAAAGCAATAATTTCATAGTATTTCATGGAGTTGCCACAGATAAAGATATATTAGCAAGGTGAAAGAGTTTACATGTAATGATAATGTGACATTGTATCAAATCACATTGAAAGTACAACAGAAACACATTGAGAAAGTTGTCCTTTCACATTTTTCAGTGAATGTCTGGATGATATTGCAAACAGTATAGCCATGTACTCATACAATATTTAACAAAAACTGCAAACACTAGCAGGTGGATCCATTTCTTTCTGCCTGGTGCCTCATTTCATTATCTAGGTTTTTATAATAGGAAGTCTAACTTTGTTTTATTGACATATGTAATCTTTGGCAATTCTTAGAGTACTCCCTTTAATATGAACATCATATTTTACTAAGGGCCAGTAACTGTGGTTATTAAAGTCAGCATTTGAATGCTAGGGCTGTAAACCTCCTAAATCAGTCAATGTAATTTCAGACTTCGTGTTAAGTCTCTTCTCCCTGGCATACCCTCAGTAGGTGTATATCAAAGAGGGGACACTATGAGAGCTGTTTGTTCCTGTAGTCAGAGTAATCATAGACACCTGAAAACCATTAACAGGGAAAAACGCTCAATGCTAATCCTTGCATTCCTAGGGCATGTGCATTTAATCATATAGATCCTTACACCATGTTTACATTCCCTATACTTACTGCAGCTCTTGGTATTCAGGAATGTGAATGATTTCACACCTCATTTGCATTTCCACAGTCCTCACAGGGTTGACTCTGCAGTATATAAAAATAATTGACTGGGAAAACTGTTTTGAAACACAGAACTCAATACTGCTAGTAAAACAAGACTTTGGGAGATTTTTCTATCTTCTACAGTGCTATATTGTCAAGGCATGTTTCTATTTCTTAACTAATGCTTTTAGTTTAAGATTAAAAGGTGAACTGCAAGGACAGTTGAAAAGTAATTTTATTACCTTAATTTTATTTTCTTCTATCCCTTCCTTTTGCCATAGCCATCTCTACATTTCTACAATTATGCTACTGAATGATACATGACAAATTATTTTAGTTTGTATGTCATGTTTGCATACTTATTGCAGATGATTGCATTATATATATGTGTAAGTGTTTTAGCTGTGCTAGCAGGAAATTAAAAAAATTGTACTGCTTGTGTATCTCTACCAGGCTGAACTCCACAGTAGTGGATATGGCAGTTATAACAGTCTGGTTTATTTTTCTAATGCTACATTTATAATTGCTATCATTAATGCTGCAATGTATTACACAGTTAAACCTGTGTTATATCCATTACAGAAGTGTTATAACATCTATGCTAATAACTTGAGTTTTAAATATACTTATTTTTTGGGGAGGATTGGGGAGAGTCATAACTTGTATGTAGTCATAGTGAGCACTTAACACATTTAAGTTGTTTGTGTGCATGTTGGATGCATGCAGTCACACAGAAATGAGCTCACACCCACCCTGCCTGTTTATTATATATTTATTTTTTTGTGTCCATTTTCTGTTTTATTTCATTCTGGGAAGAAATATGTAACCTGTAAAGCACAATATATGATGCAGAAAATTATATCATTTTCCATGTATTATGTTTCCCTGGAGCTTTTCTATTAGGGAGAGGAAGAGGTGACCAATCTTCCCAAGACAGGATATGGCAACAGGCGATTAATGACATTAATGCTGTTGGAGGGCATGGAGGAGCCTAGTCCCATATATGAAACCGGGCAAGTGACATGATAACTCTGTCACCACAGGCCTACTGCAATTGCCCAGGAACAGATGGCTATAGGGGATGGTCCTGCTACTAAACCACCACTAACTGAAACTGAGGAATTCCTCTCCACTTTCAGAGATCCGGCTAGCTTGACAGTCAGTTTCACCAGAATCCATGTCATTTGTGCAGATGTGGAAGACAGACCCAGACTGCCACAAGCAGAACTTCCAGGTATGTAAAAAGCAAGTGTCATTGCTATATCTTTATATGCATGTATCTAAGATGTCTGATGTATGTTTATATACAGACCCAGCCATAACTGTGAGTCAGACTACAGTCATACAGAAATAGTAGAGTTTGCTTTGGGTTTGAGGAAGAAGCAAACTGTTCACTACATTTTTTATGAAAATATTTTTAATCTGTACTTCTGAAGGGGTCTGTTCTCTTGTTCTTGTATCATTTGCATTGTGATACATATCAGCCTTGTTTCCTTTCCGTTCCTCTATTACAGGCTTTTCTGGATTGCAGGCTGCCAGTCCACCTGCACATGGTAAGCACACATTTGGTTATTGTTACTGATGTATATAAGGTAGATTTAGGTCTATATGATAGTAAGGTTTTTGTAGCTTTAGACTCTGTTAAGAGGTTTAGCATACCTTTATTACAAAGAATATGTGATCAATTTTATTCTCCATTTTTTGTTTGTTGTGTATATTGTTTGTTGTCATAGGTGATTCTGAGATTGGAGCTTTAGAACTCCTACCACCTGATGTCAGGGTGGCAATAAAGATGCACATTTTGGGGTGCAGAGGGTCAGTCTGACAATGAGGTTGCAGCTCCCACATCCACTGCCAATGTTTCAGACACAAACAGTATGCCTGCATATACCCAGGACACAGAGACCTCTGACACAGGGCAGATTTTGGGTGACACAGTTGATCAGACTTGTGTGGTTACTCTTATTGCAGAGCTGAGTTGTTTATCTCAGTAGTCATCATGAGGGCATGGTGCCATACAAGAGGGTTGGTAGGGGTGCTCATAGGAGGCCTGATGTTCACTGTCCTCCTGAAGCTAGTGTGTCATTAGGTGCCACCTGATGTATATGTAGGGCCATATTGGAGGCACAGGTATGTTTCATTCAGGCCTCAGAAGAAATAATGCAGCCACAAAATGTTATGCATTCTGATGTGCTTGCCTCCCTGAACCATTTTTGTGACTCCTTAGACAGCAGAACAACACACTGGATCAGGTAGCTTCTGTGATGGAACGTCTGTTAGGGGTGAGTGGGTATCCATGTGGCCAGCGAGCCCACATATTCTGTTACTAGCAGACATGGCCATGCAAGATCCCACTCCTGCATTGTATTTCATTTAGTATTGTCATTTAAACAATGGATGCATTATGTACTTCAGTCTTCCTTCTTGGTGTAGTTGTGCAAATGAGAGTATAATTGACCTGTTCAATGTTTTATAGATGGTGGTCAATTGAATTGCCTGGCACACACTATTGTTTCTAACATGTAGCTGTATATTACAAAAATCTTCCAGAAGTGGTATTACTGACATAACTGTACACCTTAAACAAATGCTGTGTTTAGGGACATATGAACATTTCCATATGAGAGTAAGCAGTTATATAACTTTTTTATTTACAAGTCCCATGCTAACATTGTCATTACTGCAGTTACAAATTTTGTCCTTGGGGGTTGTCCTTATTTGAAACTATCAGAATACAGCTATTACATGGCTAAGTAAAGGTAGTGGAGTCTGACAGGCATCAGTTTTCCTATGTGTATGTGCATGGGATCTTAGGCTTTAACCTAGAGAGTGATTGTGTGTGCTATCATTTGCTTCTTAGCTAGATCCAGGGCATAATGTGCTCACCTCCATCTGCCAGCACCATCTGCAGCTGGTGCTCCTCCCTCATACATTTCATCTGTAGCTGCTGCTGGCTTTGCCTATGATCCTTACAACTGTGGTCCTGCCCCTTGCTGTCCTTACTGAAGCTGTTTTCTGAGAATTATATTGTGTACCATGGCACAGACTGTAAGTATTTTGGCAGAGGTACTCAGGTTGTACTGCATTGCATCCCCTGATTTGTCTAGACACTGACTGGCACTTTGATTTAAACCAAACGCACATTGTATAATATTCTTAGTTTGACCATGGGCCTTGCTGTATCATTGCTCAGTAGGGTTGTGTGGGTTTCTCATGGGTATTATGAGCCAGGTCTTCACTGCATAACCTGCATACCTCACTAGATGCCCTTGAGGAATGTCACCCCTAGCAAATCTGGTGTACAGCTCACAAGTGTGCCATATGTATGAATTGTTTAAACTGCCTGCATTACCTGCACAGACATTAAATATGATTCCTTGGGCATTACAGACATCCTGACAGTTTATACAATGGATACCTTTTCTGTTGATGTATCTCCTTCCTTGTTCACTGGTTGGGGCTTCTGTTTGTATGTGTTTACAATATATGGCCCCAATTCTTCAGGGAAGTGTGCTACTGAATAGAGTTCCTGCATGGTTCTTGCTCTGTCCTATGGTGTTCTTAAAAAACAGATATGCTCCCTTGCATGTAGTAGCATTGTATTTAAAAACTAATGTAATATTCTAGAGGCTGATGCATGTGATACACCTAGTATATCTCCTTTGGGTGCCTTGAATGTACCAGTAGCTAGCATCCATAATGGTAAACATACTTTTGTTTCTACTGGGATGGGTTTTCCATGATTTTTCTAGGGCCTGAGGTGGGGGTGGCAGAGGTTGCATATTTCCTCTAGCGTTTCCCTGTCCACCCTGTATATCTCAACAATTTCTACTTCATGCAGTCCATGATAACTCAAAGAGGGTCTAAACACACTTCATCTTCTTCCCGGAAGTCTGATCAGCAGCAAGACCCTGATTTAAAGCCTGTTGCACAGGCAGCATAATAATTGCAGAAGGAACCCCAACATGAGATTTTTCTAAGTGTAATAATGCCTGCAGTACAAAGGGTTTTGGTGTGCATGCAAAAGCCTACACTGAGTGCACAGGGTTGCTTCATAGCTTTGTGAATAGCTTTGCCATGTTGGATTGGTTAATTATTATATACTTTGACTCTTTATGCTTTCATTAACATATTGTACTGTTTCCCATTGCTTGGCAACTCACAATCACTATACTTCATATAGCTGTTAATGCATCTGACCCTTGATCTTAAATTAAAGCTGTTTTTACTTATTTCCATATTTGCCCTTGGCACTTCAGCAAATGCATCATGATTTATTGTGCCGTCTTGGTGATTATTAAATGCAATGTCCATTGTTGCTGCCAAAATATTGTTTCCTTACACTTATAAATCAGGATAAGATCTTCTATCACTTGTCTGTAACTTACTGTAAACATATATAACTTCTAAATTCTGATTTTATAACAAAAGTGCTTTATCTTGATAGTTTGTTTTGTACAGAACCTATGATTCATGTTAAAACTATGAATCTGAGCCATAGCAAATCTGCATACAATATTCAATACTATGTCTTACTACTGCTTTGTAAATAGAGAGCAGCACCTCACAATCCCTACTAGATAATCTACATGGTATGTCATTTATGGCTGAGTATGCTTCCCCTATGTCAGCTCATAGGATAACATAAAAACAGAGGCCCCATTAACAATGAGTCCACTGTCCTTTGCAGTATTGTCCATAGGAATACGTCTGCTACATATTGTATATGGGTGTCTTAGGTTATTGATGCCAAAGTGGTGGGTCTTTGACTCTTTAGCATTAAAAACCTATTATTGTTCCTTGTCCATGCCTCAGTCATATTCAAGTACCTCTAGTTCAAACAATGTGACACACTATCTGTCTTTAAAAAGGAATTAGACAACTGGATAGGTATTCATAAATTCATCCTAAGTATGACTGACCTATCACTCCTTGATAAAGGAGGTAAAGTCTAAGGGTGAGTATCGGGTAGGTATAAATGCCCACATGGTCCAGTTGCCTTGTACATTCTGTGAGTCTATGATTCAGTTTGCCTTGTTTGCATTTAGAACAAGTTGTTTGTCAGACAACCAGTCTTGCAATTGATGTAGTCTAGTTTGAAGTTTGTCTTTATGAATGTTATATATGTGAGAAGTACTTGATTACAATACCACATGCGTGGGCTTGGAATTGATCCCCCTCTATGTTATGGTACTTGGTTAGAGAGTATGTATCAAATTTTCATTCTTAGGATTCTTGGAAGCAGATAGCCAAGTAGAAGGTTCACAGTGCCACTTCTGAATGTTTAATGCACCAGGCTGAAACGTTTGTCATGCCTACCAGTGTCAAAGGCTTTCAGCATGGCAAAGGAAAACTACACCCATTACTTACTGTCCTTCTTAATATTTTATTGGGAAATTTGATTAGGATGATGCTATTGCCATCAACTTAAAAAAAAAACATGTTTGGGAGTCAATAAGCAAACCATTTGGGTGCTTTGCAATCACTTGTCAAGAATATTTGGAACAGGAGACATTACAAAAAGGGACAGTAGCTGTCGACAGGGCTATTAATGAATGGATAGTACTGCTGCTTCATACCAGAGAAAGAACAGTTTCAACTTTCTTTTTATGCAGAAACTAAGAATGATTTTGAGTGTGTGCCATTGCTAGATCAATTGATAGATCATAGGATCATAGGAACTTACTAGGCTATTGGCCCTGAAGCCATTACAAGCCTAGCCAAAAATTTAGCCCATGTTCTGACAAGTCAGCACCAATGCCCCTGTCCAGCAGGGACACAGGTGGAATCCCAGTGGTGTATTTTCTGTTCCCCCCATACAGTTATCCAAGTTGTGCTTAAAAAGGGTTAATGAGGTACTCTGCTTGACGTGGAGATGGAGTCCATTCCATAGAAGGGGGAGTCTCTGGGACACAATTCTGTCTTGCCAACAAGTTATATTGATGTCACAGACCAGGTTGAGGTTGCGTGTGCGGGTTACTCGAGTGGAGCTTGACTTGCGAATATGCAGCAGTCCCATCAAGACGGGGTCTGGGATTACTATGTATGCCAGACAGAGGTCATCTCTGAGGAGTCTGTATGAGACTGATTAGAAGGACAGGGCTTTTAGCCTATCTGTGCAGGGTAGATGTTTGAGGCCCTGGATTCTCCTGGTGAGGAACCTCTGTGGTGTCTCCAGCTATTGTATGTGCTTTGTGCGGTACATGCCAAAAGGGGCATTGTACTCAATAATGGGTCTTATATTGAGCTAAGCTAATCACAATAGCCATATGTGGCATTTTTCAGATGGAACCAGGAAAAGTCTGGTTATATGTCATACTGGAAATCATATGGTATTCAACTGAAAATTAAGGAAATTAAATCCAGGACCACATGATGAAACTCTTGAATAAGTCATACCTTTAATCCTTTGAGTTATACTGACAGACTTCATTTCATTGCAGATACCTTTGTCTCTAATGCTAATTTTTAAAAGACATTGTCATACACAATGTCCACAATGTGCCAAAGGATTTAGTCAGACAGTTCACTCAGTAGAAGGACAAAGTCCTGAATGCAACCTAAATGACAGTGAATCATCTAGTGACCTACACACTGGAGGAGTTGGCTAGTGAGGGAGAAAATGAGTGTCCAATACCATTTCATCAATTCTGCCAAGAGGGATACAGTCTAACCCTCTGCACTCCCGACACCATGCAGCAGGCAGCATTATGGGGCACAGCTGATATGCCCGTCAGTCTATGCATTTGTGTACAGTGAGCACAATTGGGCCAAGTAAATTACACTACTTGGGTCTCTAATGTAACATAGTAAGATTATGCATTCATCAGACTGCCATGTGGGGTATTGAAGACAGGCAGGGTTACGTAAGAAAATCCTGATGGCTGCCTGGATGATGATCTTGCATGATTAGCACTCAGTTATGCAGAATAAGTGCACCAGCTTGATCATGGATGGGCTTTGTTTCATGGGCAGCTTGGGGAACAAATAGTTACACAAAGGAAAACAGTAATCTAACTTAACATTATTCCCACTGCCATCACTGTTATTACCAAGTTTTTAAAAGTTATCAAGAGAGGATTTGCATAGCTGCTATTAGTGAAATACCATGGATACTACAGGCATAAATAGTTATTTTGGAATTGATAATCATGCTGCATTTTCTTAAGGGTGGCTTTGCTGCTCTCACAGCTGGTATGACCTTGTTTTATTCTGCTATAATATTGTCAGTAGCTTAGATCATTAGTAACAGCTGAGCGAGCAGTGCAAGTTGTGATATAGTTAGTTATATTAGGAAGTTATGTTGAAAATATGCTATAAACCTGTTTTCTGGCAAAAATGTCCAGACAAGCAACAAAGTCACATGACTAACTTAATGCTTATGGCAGTGAGATTATTTCTAGTAGTGAATGTGCATATTGCAGACATCCCAGTTTTTTTATGTAGTTAATAAGAATTTGGTAGTAAATAAATAGAAATCATAGACGAGTCTTTGTTGACTCAAAAGAACACGTTGATTCACAAATAATAAAATACTTAACTCTCTAATATATTAAGGACCATGGCTACCAGCAGTCGTCTGTATCTCATTTCAAGGAGAGGAACAGGCCTGTGCTGGAAGGCTTGGAACTGGAGTGAATATATAATGAAAATGAATCACAGAAGATGTTTTATGTAAGAAATATGATGGCAGTGACTTCAGACAGAAGTCAACTTTAGATGTAGTTTTTATGAGTTCCATCAATGGCTCCATGGATCAGGTGATACATTATCTAGCAATACTAATAAAGTCATACTCAATGGATGCTGCTGCCTTCCTGCCATAAAAATTAATGCTTCATTGAAAGATGTTTATTTTAAAATCAAAGCGATACTAGAGATTCAAGGTAAAGAAAGAAATTATTCAAAATTATACAACAGTACACACTTTCCACTGTGTAACATCATGGAGACGCTAGAAATGATTAAGTTTGTTATATACAGAAATGCTTACTTTTTAGCTGAAATACTTCTTGAGTGCAAGACTTCAGACATCCATAGAGAAGTAAAGCTACATGCAAAATGAGTGATGGCAACATTTTAGTGATTTGTTTTTATAGCCTGCATGTGGCCAGTAAAGCTGTAATTTATTAATGAAATGGAGACTGCTTTATGGTTAAATTCTACATCTCTTAAGGAAAGTTAATGTGTTCTTACCGGAGTTTATGCATTTTTATTACTGCCATTGCTTGGGATGTTTCACAGTTTTTGTATCACTGCAATATAGAGATCTACTTCCATTTACTTTCAGCAACTATACCAGTAATGGAATCATATTATAAAGAGGAGAATGAGAAAGTAAATGCCATAAACAGCCGCAGGTTTCCAAGCACATTACTGTAGTCTACTTATTATTAATTTTATTCTGTTTGCTGCAAACAGCTACTGTCTGGAAAGTATTTTATGGTCATAAGTGTGATTTGTCTAGGAAAAGGCATTTATATTCCTACTGTAGTCACACTGTCTGAAACAGTAACTGCTGCCGTGTCATCTACATGAGAGTCTGCTGTGGCTTCTTTAGGAAAACTAAATGTGTACCATTAATTCTTTTACAGAGGTTAGTGCAAAGTACCTTAGTTGTTCATATATTTCATCAGTAGTGTATTTGCTCTGTACTGGCAAATTGGTCTGTCAGTTGATTCTGCTGATGGGACTGAAGGAATGACTGAGAACCTAGCTAAGTGATCTCTTTGATGACAGATGGCAAGCGTGCCATGTCTTATTACATCCATGGCTGCCATGTCTTATTACATGCATGGCAACCTGAAACTATTTTACAGAGAGATAAGTCATGCGGGAGGAATATGCCTGGGCAGAAAAGTTGTAGACTATAACAACCTGTGAGAAAGTAAAACAAAACCAAAATAAGGTTAGCTTTGATTAGAAGAACTGATACAAATGCTTAGGGCACTTGTAAAGGTTGCTTGCTGTGTACATCTCTGACAGCAGCAGGTGTTTAGTACACATATGACTGAACTAGTAGCTATGGTTTTCTGCAGGATTCTGTAAATTATTTGATAATTTATCCTTCTGCTATGCGAGAATAATATTGAATTTACTGTGTCCAAGTGAAGTGAATAAGATAACAGTATATGTGCATATGTTATTAGACAGGTATACAAATATATAAGGAGATACATGAGTGTTCAGTGCAATTGGAAGCTGTATTGGCAAATCACTCATCATGTCATTACAACAAAGCTGTGCAAGAGAAGTATTTAGATTGCTTAATGTATCTTTTGTTATATATATATCCAATAAAATATTTAGTCAGTAAAACAGTATGCAGTCAGTGTGGTCTTTCATAGGAATGTCAGTTGAAATGATTTCCCACCTCCTCAGCTTGCAGTCATTCATGCAAAGCAAAAGATAGTGCTCTAATCTAACGCTTAGCAGAGTACCAATGATATCAAAAAGCAAATTCCTAGACCTAGCAGCTTCAATGGCAAACTGACTCAGACACTCTCATTAAAGGCATGACTGGAACATTAAGCATAATAGTTAAGAGCCAAGACTGTGTTTGGGAAACCCGTGACAGGTACAATGACAGAATGCCTTCTTCCTGAAAGGAAGGTAGACAGAACATGACATACGCACCCTATATTTTCCTGAGGCAAGGCATCATCTCTCTTTAAACAATGAAGGATTTCTGTCTGCTCAAAGATAGGTTGAAAATTATATATGCAGTTCCAGACAGGGTAGGAGGTGAGGTGTCTTCAGATGAGTAAATGTGACATGCTTCTGGCATTTACTAACATAAGCCATGCTGATAAAAAACACCTTATTTTTTTTCTTTCCTTTGATATTAAAGCTGTATTTCACCAGGTAAAATACTAACTGGAATCAAGTATTACATCTAAACTGTGATTCAGAGTAGCAAAATCAAGTCAATCAAAGAAATCATGGGCGATGAAGTTACAATCTGGGAGTAATGCATACATGGCTCCATTTGTAACTGATATATTTACGCAGAATGGGCAAATTTAAAAAGAATCTGAGTAAGGGTAACATATTTCTTTAATCAAGTAAATAAAATAAATAAGGAATTAAAGCTCTGTTGGTCATGAGAAGCTATAGCTGGGAAACGCAGAACAAGCTAAACAGTCAGAGGTGAAAGTACTACAGATAATGAAAGAGAGGGTTATCAAATCAGATATGAAGGCTCACAAACGGCAGAAAACAGTTGTGATAGAAGGGTACAATTACAGTACTTTTAGGGTACATTGATGAAATAAATCAAAGGAAGAATTGCAAGGCAAAAAAGGAGAAAGTATAAAGGGGAGGGGAGTTAAAGAATGTTTTTAGCGTTCTGTTTGGTGTCCATAAAAGACGTATCACAGATAGATGACAGCTGATAGCAAACATAAGGCCAAGGGGATTTGTTTCTTTACAGAGAGGAGTTTGATAAAAGAAATTGTAACATGAAAGACTGATAAAGAAGTAGAAAAAGGGCTGGGTGAATTTAAGGGTCTATATTGAATCAGCGAAAGCTTAAAAAGGCAAACGCTGATTCATCGACTCTATGTAAGCGAAAGCTTACAATCCCGAACACTCAGAACAGCGATTTTTTTTCCCAGAGAAAAAAAATCGCTGTTCCACACAAAAAAAAAAAAAAAATTAAAAACAGTATATAATGCCCCCTCTACTTAAATATACCAACTCTGAGATCGCACCACAGTGGAGGAAATGGCAAACTCCCGAAACCAGCCCAGCAATTTTTTTTCCCTGGGAAAAATATCGCTGTTCCGGGTGTTCGGGATTGTAAGCTTTTGCTTACATAGGGTCGATGAATCAGCATTCGCTTTTTTAAGTGTTCGGTGAGTCAATATAGACCCGAATTTAAGGGTGTAAGAACATGCAGCTTCAGGAAAATGTCAGTTAATCTGATCATATGGTGCCTCATATCTTGTCCCAGCTTAACATCATTGAATCAGAATATTTGGTCTAGCTCATTACTTAAAACCAGTTTATATTTCTTGTAACCATGGCCTCTACATCTCTTTTTCAATAATTGTAACTTACTCTTTTGTCTCTTTTGTATTCCTGGGCTGTGATTGAAATGGGTCCATTTGGATCAAACCACACTCTGGTTAACAAACTTGTATTAAAAATATAAACCCATTTAGGCAATGCACTGGATACATTCACTGTCCATTTCTTAATATTTCTACGTAAAAGTGTATTTACCTGATATTAAGTTATGTTCTCTTCTTACTTCCCTACCCTTCCTTTCACTGCAAATACAAATCACCGTATATTAAATTCTGTATATTCATAATATGCCCTTCTCTCCCAGCTTTTCTTAACTGTATACCTATTCAGTGACCAATGGTCAATCAGTTAGCATTCTAATTTCCTTATCATTTTAGTCATACCCTTTGCATTTTTCCCATTACTCTGGTGTATCTCCATGTAAGGATGTTAGGAATCAAAATGCAAAGAAGGAAAAGGAATATTTGGGGACAGTTTGGACTCTTCAAAAGCTTCAACCCTCAAAAAATGCCTAAATCATAATGGATCAGGCCTAAACAAAGCAACATACAAAGATAGGATAACACTAGTCCCCACTGACTCCATCTCTTGTAATACATCCCAACATTCTTATCCATACTGCCTGCCTTCTTACAGAGCATTCAGAAGTTAATTTCTGAAGCAACCAGAACTTTAATATCCTTTGCTACCTCTGCTCTTTTTAGCTCAACCATTCAGAACTCATACTATCATCTTTACCTTTGCCGATTCAGCTAGTTACCCTCCTTGCTGTTAAAAAACAATGCACCCCACTCTCCTACACCTAACCATGCTTAACACAGCCCTAGCTGAGGCCAGTAACTAGGCCATATAATTTAGTGACCAGTTTCCTGTAAAGTATTAAGTTGAGTTGAGTATCTTTATACAGCCCAGGACAACCACACCTGCAAAGTTACATTTACCATACATTTTTATGGCCCATTCATAAAATTGCTTAAAAGTGGTCTGGCATAACCATCCTTTTGTACAGTTTTATTAATATGAATTATCTTCTTTTTATCCAACAAATAAATAAATACATCCCACTATGTTTCCTTTATGTCAATTTCATCATCCTCTTCTCTATGAGATATTATACTTACTAGTCTTAAATTGCTTGGATCCAGTCTACAGGCAACAAAACCATCATAGTTTTTCTATTTCTTGGCATCTGCTCATTCTGTCTGTTGCTCTACATTTAGAAATTACAGCCAAGCACCCCACAACAAAAAATCCTTCCCTTCTTAAAAAATTATGAAAATTATATCACTGAGTCATTTTGTAGCCCATTTTTTCATGTCTTCAGTCATGTCCTCCATGTCAGTACCTAAATCAATGTACACTCCTCCATCCATGCTATGACTGACCTTATGTGAACAATCTCCCATACTCATTAGTTATAAACAGAAATACAAAATAATCACTTAATATTTTAAGTTGTTTAATGCCCTATAACTACCTCAACAATCATCTTAAAAACAGGTCATTTTTTGTTAAAAATTCTGTTTTATTATATTATGAGTTTTGGAACTATACACCAACTTTAGAATGTGACCATCCCCTCATTTGCCCCTCCCCCCCCCAAACAAAAAAGTGATCCTTCCTCCAGTCCAAATAGTACACGTTTCTGGACAGCATAACTATTCAATGTTGAAAAAAAGTTGGAAATGACAGGATTAAAAAAAGAACACTTATTCACCCAGGCATTCAGTAAAAGTAGCCATTTTACATATTCTAACTTGTGGCATGCATGGTTCATGGCTGGCTATGCCCTTGCATCACATTCTTCTTCCGAACACAACATGCTCCTCTGTTCCAGATGCACAGTGTCTGGAAAACTTCAAATGACTTATTCTAATCTGCGTATTTGTAGCTACCTCTTTTATAAACCAGGAAGGATTCCTTTTTTTGCCATTTTTAGTTTTCATTTTCAGAACACTGTCAATATTATTGGAATTATCTGTTTTCATATACCTCCTTAAACCCACCTCAGAGTCCTTATCTTCCTTCCAGCCCTCCATTTCCTAAATAATTACTTACTTTAAAATGTTATTTCTGCCTTCCCTAGATTCCTGGTTGTATCTTACGTCCTACCTCCTTAAAGGAGATGTAATTTTCACTTCAGTATGATTAGCACTTTCCAGTGGTTCATTCTTCATTACATCACTGAAATATTTTCCCGTCTGTTCCATATTCAAGATTTGTATAAAGCATTGCAAGCATCACTGACAACTGCTAATGTTGTTTCCCAGCGATAGAGTGGATTTGGATAGACTAGGACAAGTTTATACAAAGTCTCCCTTAAAATGATGGATCAAAGAAAGCTCTATCAGCTGCCAATCATTCAGTCTCATCATGGGAACATAATGGGGCTGGTACCAAATAAGGACTATACAATAGCTTGAATTCGGCCACTTTAAGTATAGCTGTATTTCAGGCTCAAAAACTAAAAAGTACTCACTAAGAAATCTGAGTTCTTTCAGTGGGGGATATGATATTCCATTATGATAAACTATGATCCTGGGTGTAATGATCATGAAAACCATTTATATTAATAATCAAAAGAGATTCAGAAACAGGAAGATAAGATATGAGCTCTCTAGTGCTTAACTACACTACTTAATGCATTTCCTCCAATGGGGCTCTAGAAATTTGCACTGTGACTTCCAATGGGTGGAGCCTAAGCTTTTTGATAGACTCAAATTATGTCCAAACATTTCAACAAATGTTCATATTCCTGGAACCATAGAGATTACTAAAGAAGTGTAAGTGGTAAACTCTTCAGCCCAAACTGTTTTTATACTGGTGGTATTCTTCAGGTTCTAGGTCTTACACTGGATTTTATAAGTCACAGTAAACACAGTAACTATTAAGTTTGCAATATTTTGTAAACAATTTACAACATCTCAGCAACCACTCATACTGTTAGCAGCATTTTGTTCATCCAGATGGGACCTTTCATTTGAATCTAAGTAGTTCTGCCTTTGCTACTTGTTTGTTGAGATATTTAGAAAAAGGTGACATTTTTTGACAGTATAAATAAATATTATATGAGCAACAATTAATATCTCTATTTGCACTAGACAGAGGTCAACTATCAGTACAGTTGTGTTTGCCATTGTGTAAGCTTTAAGATGAAATCTTTTAATACTTTGTATGTGGCATGGTTTTGGAATTATTAATGCATATATTAATAAGTAATATCTGATTCATAGAGACGTTGGTAGGATGTAACTACAGAAACACCTGGAGGCATCCCTCAGTTGTAAAGCATTTTAAAGGACAAGGATCATGGTGCAGTAATAAAAATATATTACTATGAGGATATCACTGAAAATGCCATAATTTTACAAAAGGCAGCACAAAGGTTGATTTTTATTATTTGCAAGTCAGAAGAAGTCTTAGTGAGGAGAGCTGATTTAATACATGTTCATATAGAATCTGTGCTGCAAACATTCATAATCTGGATGGTATGAAGTTAGAAGTAAACATCAGGCCTCTGGTCAGATCTTTTTTCCTCAGTTGGGCAACATAGTGGACATGTGGCTACTTCCTTACACTTTGACTGACTATGAAGAGGAACTAGTCACATGCCTAACTATATGTTATTTTAGTACAGACTCTGCACAGTGGAGGTGCAGGGGATCCCACAGTATTCATTTCCTCCTCACAAAACTGTCTGGAGTCAAATGATCAGCTGTCATTATCCAATATGACCCAAATAATGACAGTCGCTATTTTCTTTACTTGAGTAGGTATTTCAGAGCATGCACTACCCTGTCCAAAAACAGAGAGTTGGCACTGGTCACTTTGGTTCATTCATGAAATATCTAAAAGACAAAATGTACCTTAGTAACTGAATTTGAACCAAAGCCAAAATCCCACAAGTGAACCACTCTATTCATAACTCAAAAAATACTGCAAAAAGGAGGTGAAAGCTCAAACTTCCTATAAGTTTAAATTCATGCAAGCCACATTCCTTCACAGGTCTAAGGAATTTTGAAACAGTATCATCTCCCTTACAGAATGTTAAAAGATAAGAGAAACTGCAACTTATACTGCTGGGCCATGTACTTGCTTCAGTGCAGCAGTGCGTAGTTTCATAGGTTCATAGGTTGTTACTAGTCTAATAATCACTAGGGCCCTTGCAAGCCTAGCCACATATCCCAAACCATACCATGTTAGTACACAAGTAGCTAAGGACTTATAGGGGTGGTGGGTGTTAGTTAGGATAATACTTTTCTTATTGATGGCCTCTTTCCATAAGGGACATGGGGGCCTGACTGGGGTACATTTATGATTTTCCATCCAATTGTCAAGGTTTAGTTTGAATAGGGTCAGGGATGAAGTATGTTTTACATGGATAGGGAGTCTATTCCATAGTGTGGGGATCCTTTGGGACACATATCTGTCTCTCCAGCATGCACTGCTCATGTCACAAATGAAGTTCAGATCCCTAGATCTAGTGTTTCTGGTGCTGTATGTTTTGCACATATACAACAGATTAATCATGACTGGGTCTAAGGAAGCCGTGAATGCCAGGCAAAGATACCCTCTTAGGGGCCTGTAGGAAACTGAATACATTGACAGAACCTTTAGGTGATCAGTGTAGGACAAGGCATTCATGCCCTGAATTCTCCAGGTGAGAAACCTTTGTGGCTGTTCCAACTGTTGCAAGTGTCTGTTTAGATACATGCCAAAGGGTGCTTTGGATTCAATGACAGGTCTGATAAGGACCGAGTTGAGAGATACTATAACTTCCTTGGATCTGGATGCCATATCCTTATCTATAAGTTGTGTGACATAGAATGATTTTCTTATTATCCTAGCTACATGTTGGTCAAAGTCCAGAATACTGTCTTCATATGTTCCCAAATCTTTTACCACTGGGTTGACTCTTAGAGCTGTTTTATTGATGGAGTAATTAACTTACATTGACAGTTTCCCAAAGGGCATTATATTGCATTGTTTGGCATTGATATTTAGGCCATGGCTTTGGTACCAGTCATTCTCTGTGTTAAACCCACTTGCAAGATTTTGTTGTCTTGGGGGGGAATCTATAATAGCTTCCTGTTTACAGTCATCTGCAAACGTGGTGATCCAGAGACCTTTAACTTATGCTTATCTTCCGAGAAGTAGATGCCAAACAGGAGCAGGCCCAGCACGGAGCCCTGTTTTACTTCACCAGTGATCGTTCTCTTGTTGGAGGTGGTCTCATTGATACTGACTTCTTAGGTTCCTGTATGTGAGCCAGCCAGCAATCCAATGAGTTATGTAAGGGTTTACAACTAGCTCAGAGAGCTTGCCAATAATGCCTGAGTGGGATATTATATCAAATGCCTTAGCCAGTTTAAGGTACACAGTACACATGTTTTACCCAAGTCCTTTGCCTTGGTGATCCTCTCAAAGAAGTCTACCAGGTTAAGTAGGCATGACCTTCCTTTAACAAAGCCAAATTGGGATGTGTTCAGTATCCGTAGGTTGCCAGTGTCCTTGTTTATCATTTCCATGATAATTCATTCCATGGCTTTGCATAATATGCTAGTTAAACTAATGGGTCTGTAGTTCCCTGGGTCAGTTGATGGTCCACCCTTGTGAAGGGGAATGACTTCTGAGGTTCTCCATTCACTTGGAATGTACCCTGTTTCAAGGCTGTAGTTGAATGGTGCCTCGAGTGGTCCTGATAGAGCATATTTCAGACTGTTCAGGAGGCAACCTTGTTGGTACCCACTGATGTGGTGTTCTTGGCTTTAGTGAGTATTGCCAGCACTTGGTCTCTGCTGATAGTTGGCTAAAGTATGTTGAAAGGGATTTCTCCTGATGGACCTGGGTGGGAGTGGGGGGTGAAGTTCGATCTGAATTTATCAGCCAGTAGATTAGCTATGTCACTCTGATCAGTGAAGATGGTGCCATTCACCACCAGTTCAGCACAGTGCTATGTGATATCTATAAGCTTCCAGACATAGCTGAAGAAGGCCTGCTGATTATCCTTAGACTGCAGAGCTATCCTGACCTAATAGTTGTCCTTGCTGGACTTAATTAGACCTCTTAGTTTCTTGTTTAGTTGTATAAGAGAGCATTTATCTTTAAGGGAGTTGCTCTTCCTGATTTTGACTGAGTTTTCTTCTTTTATTATATAACTTGTTTAGGTGAGGTTTCCACAAGTGGAGTTTGTTTTTAGTGTTTGTTTTGGGTTTACTTCTGGTAGGTACAGCAGTCTCTATGCAGCCATTCATGTGTTTGTATAGTGACTATGGGAATAATTCTTCACAGGGAGTTGCGGTCTCGGGGCTGGGGGAAACCTTGAATTTTGACAAACTCTCACTTAATAGGAGGTAGTTTGCCTCTGAATAGTTCCTGTTACTGGTTTAGATGGATTTTCTGGTTGATTTTTACCATTGTTGATTTGTTTTATACCTTCCTGCAGCTGATCATCAGATGACACCAGCTCATCCCCATATTCATTTGGTCTATCAGACTGACTTAGCCACTCTGTAGCTCAACCTGACCGATGTCAATAGATAGTGAGGAGATCAAGGATGCTTGTGCAACTTCATACTGCTATTGGTGAGTGTGGCCTAACCTTCAACCACCCCATGGCAGCACAGGGAGGTCCACAAGGACTGCCTTTGGGAGGTGTATGCACACTTCTGCATATGAGGAGCTTCCAAACTAACTGGTATACTGCTTGTAGCACACAGCTCGCCATGCTCTTAATGCTGTATTGCAGTGAACCTAGGCTGCTTCCCATCCCCCAGGATGGGTGAACCAGAGTTGGTCACTCACTCCCATCATCCTCTGCCTTGACTCTCCAATGCCTCTGCTGTTAGTTAAACATGGATCATCTGAGGCACACTAAGGGCTTTATCCCCTGCACACAGAGCCAGGTTAATTTTAGCATTATTTCCCTCCTAGTTATCTTACAGTACCTCTCACCTGTTATTTGATCTCATCCCCTATAACACCTCTTCCATTCCTCTCAAACTCCTGTTGCTCCCTTTTTCTAATGCTCATATTCATATTACAGCTGGATATTTACTCAGTTTTCATAACTAAGCAACCAATAAAGATTATTTCTGGCACAGAGAGAGAACGACCACACTTTCTGAAGCCTGTGTATATCTCAGCTAGTGGCACACATATGGTCATTAGAAATGACCTCATAACTTGCATCAGCTGGTGGGGATGACAGCACAAACCATCACTTTAGCTATCTGTGATGGCTCCTCCAATTTGTTCTTGCCCTATTGCTGGGGAATCCTCAGTGTCAGAAGGATAAATGGCTTCAAGACTGGTAGGAGAGGCTTGATGATAAGCATATATGAAGAAAAAAGCATGCAGGAAAGAAAAAAACTTGCATACCAATTGATTTATTACCAACTTACATTATTAAATTCTGTACAAAAGGATAAGTTCCCAGGTACTTTGCACCACATCTTTAGACTTTCACATTAAAAAACAAGAATTATATTGACCACTTTGGTGGTGGTGCTGCGGTAGCATTGTGGCCTCACAGTAAGATGTTGACTGTTCGATTATCAGCTAGAGCGTCTTCTGTGTGGAGACATGCGTGAATGGGCGTACCTTCGTTGAAGGTTGTGCATCAGGGCCGGCAACTCGGCACGTAAAAATCTACTGCCAATCATTAGCGGACCGGAGTTCCGCTGTGGCAACCCCTAATCGGGAAAAGCCGAAAGACACAACAACAACATTGAATTATCACTTCAGACCTAAGCAAACATGCATTTATATAAAAAAAAAAAAAAAAAACATGTAACATGTTCAGAGTTGCAAACATTATATATTACATTTATTTGTTTATACAATTTTCAATACACACCGTTATTGAATTATCACTTAAGACATAAGCAAACATATATTTATATAAAGAAAACAAACTGTGTTAATGTATTCAAAGTCGCAAACATTACACATTACATTTATTCTTTTATACAATTAGCATCAATACATTATATAAATTGATCAATTCCTGCCTTCCCTTAAATTGCACTTCTCCTTCAAAACATTATTCTACATGCATTGATCCTATAGCTTCCCATTTTTCTGTGCAATTTGATCCTACCCTTTTCAAAGAACCCACTTCGTTTGTTTATCTCTGTTACAATATTCACTACTTCAAATACAGCTGGTTTAAATGCTGGTTTCCATTTTCTAGTAATGTTTGTTAGCCACCAGAATTAAACTTAACAAGGCTATGTCAATACAATTTACATTTTGTATCCTAGGCCAAAAAAGCCATTCCTTAGTTACACTAATTGTTCACCCAATATTTCTGACAAGAGTACTCTAGGGAATTTTTAAAATTTGCCAACTCATTACACTCCCAAAACATATGTTCCCATATAGCTCTTTCTTTCCAATCACATCTCCAGTATTTGCCATCTACTTGAGGAAAAATTCTTTGAAGACTGCTTGGGGTATAAACATACCCATGCAAATATTTCCAAGCTAAAATACTACATTTTCTAGACTTTATTGCATATTTGGAAGCCATACATAGATCCTCCCATTGCTTCCTTGTGAATTGCTTCTCTAATCGTCCCACACTTTTCTAACCTCCTCTGATTGATATGACCAACTAATTAACTCTTTTTAACAACAGCTTCTGTTCTAGACTCAACAAAACTTCTATCAGACCAAATAATTCACTTAAGATCCCCCTATCCCTTTCTCTTTGCCTATACTTGGATATCAATCCCTGATAGGGAAGGCAGTCTCTAGCCTGCAATCCAAATGCCTTCTTGGCCTCTTCCCATTGTATTACCTTTCCCTGTGTAGTTATTTGCTTTCAATATATTGGATCCTTTGCCCAGTTTTCTCCAGAAAATTCCAGCCCCCTCTTGCCTATTCTCTGTACCCCTAATTGCATTAATCTCTATTGCTCCATTCTCTTGTTGACTAAGTTCTTAAAATACTTTCTGCTACTCTGTGAATATAATATTCTGTATGGCTGTTATTATTCTCCTTAAGGATCTGTATCAAATATCCCATTCTTTCCCTATTTCATGAATCCCCGCCCAGCTTCATCATCATCATCATCCCCTTTCCACTTTGAATAATAGCTTTCTGTTTGTGTTATGTAGATCGGTGTTAATTGTGTAGCTCAAAAATATCCCTTTAAATGAAGTAATCCTAAATCACCATGTCCTGATGGCAGGATCAGCTTATACCACTTGACCCCTGTCCTCTTCCCCTCTCAGAAACCCGCTTTGGCATAGTTTTTGCGCTTGTTACTACTCAACCAAGTTCCTCGTGGTCCTGCAGAGTGGTGCTAGCAGCAGAGAGGCTAAAAGAGCGACTGCTAACCTGATAAAAGTGTTTTTTGTTGCTGCTACTACCTGGGCGACTGTCCGATCTAGCTAAACTGCAAGTATTTCTGCTTCTTGAACTGTTGTTTTTGCATCTGCACTTTTAAAGTTTGCCCTGTTTGTTGCATTTACCTGTTGAGGCTACACACTCAAGTGCGCTAGCCTGTGCTACATATTTATTGCATTTTCCTGCTGTTTGTTGCAAAAAAAGAAAAAAAAAAACAAAAAAATTATCCTTGTTTCCCGTCTTTCCTGACCTAGAGTAGTCCAAATACAGGCTTTGCTGTATTCTGGACTTTTGGAAAGTTCCTGTGTTGCCCATTTTCTTTCTTGGATAAAGGGAGGCTTCTTTGTTCACCAGTGGCAGTGGGGCGCTTAGAGCAGCCTATCTATCCCTGGAGGAGTGTTCCCAGCACAAGAATCTGGTAGTCTATTGGCCGTTTTGGGCCAATTTCTAGCTCTTTCAAGTCCCCCCTGTATAAAACCCGCTTTAGCGCGGCTTTGCACGATTTTGCACATAGCGCAGCATCGGGCAACGCCGCTTAATTGGGTTTAAACCATTCTCGGCTCCACAAAGTCTGCTCTTCATTTTTTCCCTTAGAACTGATCTAGTTCTCATAATAAACACCCTATTCCTACTCTAAAGCCTGGCACTTGCTCACTAAAGCAATTATATAAGTCAGCACTAAAAAATTAAAAGCACTACACCCTCACAAACTCCCCTTGAATACCTTGTTCCCCATTGGCCCTTTTTTCAATTATAAAGGAATTCCCAATACTATTCTAGCATGTCCAAAGGTCAGTTGTCAATCTCCTCTCCCATCCAGCTGGTGAATCTGGGAATCTTGAGGCAATGTTACAACTGCCTCATGTACACAGACAACCCTCTCCTCCTCCCAACAAATTCCAACACATGTGAGAGATGCAACCATATAGCCAAACTGGAGGCTAAGCTCTCTCAACTCAGTACTGGCGTAACCAGTCAGGAGGAGAAGGAAACCACACTCAGTACAATTCCAGTCTCACATAAACCTACCACGACAGCAAACCAAACACATAAACACACAAAAACATACTCGGAGGCTCTAAATAAAAATCTGCCTAAGCAACAGAGACCTCCAAAGCAGACACCCAAGCAACCACTAACCCAAAACAAAACACGTGCAACACATAGCTCACAAAGTCAGTGTGCCGAACAGTCACAGCCCTTAAGGCTAAACAACACACCTGATACACTTGTAATAGGTGACTCTATCATCAGGCACACTGACATCCCGCTCACCAGGCTGAACAAGGAGAAGGTCACAGTGAGCTGCCTGTCGGGCGCTAGGATCCGCCACATAACACAAGCACTCAGGTCACTCCAAGGCAAGTACAAATATGACTCAGTCATTGTCCATGCTGGTGTGAATGACCTGAGATGTACCTCCCTGGACTACATGGAAAGAGACATAGAGGAGCTCTCTGAGCATGTGGCCCAGGCCGGTATGACCCTGACCTTGAGTAGCATCTTACCCTCACCAAGAATGATACCACAATATGAAGACAAGATGATCAATTTCAACAATTGGCTTAAGTATTGGTGTCATTCAAAGGGGATCCAATGCCTGTCAGCCTGGGATGACATGCTCGACAAGCCATGATGCTTCGCTAGGGACGGCTTGCACCTGTCACCCCTGGGCTTTCGGATATTGGCAAAGGCTCTTGCCACCCCCATAGTGCCTTTTTTAGGCAAGGCTCAAAAGACAAACCCACCTCCATAGGTATCACACGGGATAAGAAACTAAGAGTAATGCTACTCAATGCCAGAAGTCTAAACCTCAAGTTGCACGCACTTGAAACTCTCCTTAGCATGGAGAACATTGATATCTGTGCAGTAACAGAAACCTGGTTCAAGGCTCTCGAGAGCACCCCAGCACTACCAGGTTATACCTCATACCATGTTTTTCGGCCCCAAAACTTGGACCGAACCACAAAAGGAGGGGGAGTATCAATATTCGTCAAAGATACCCACACCTCCAAGTTGGTGGCACAGCATGAAGCATCAGAGACTATCCATGTGCAACTAACAGTGGGTAAAACTGTCTTCCAGTTTATAGCCTGCTACAGACCACCCTCCCAAACCCAGGAACCCCACTTGGCCTTCCTGAGAACACTGGAAAATATGAAGGTCTCTCCAAACACCATTATATTGGGCGACTTCAACTACCCAAACATAGACTGGGAGCATTACTCTAGCTCCAACACCCTAGCCCAAAGGATCCTAGAATTTATAAACTCAAATGCTATGGAACAGCTTGTTACCACTCCCACAAGAGGGGAAAACATACTGGACCTGATCATCACCAACATGGGGACTCTATGCTCCAGACCAGAAGTGTATACCTCACTGGTAAGATCAGACCATAAACTAATCTCACTAGATATTCACATCCTGACCCCAGCCCCTGCCCAGAAAACCACAGTGAAAAACTTCTCTAAAGCAAATTTCACACTCCTCAAAACTGAGGTGGAATCCTTCAAAGCCCCCGGGCCTGTGGAAACCATGGCCCAGACCACAGAATCCTTTATAAATGCATTCTATGAACACCTTCAGGAATGCATGGATCATGCAATCCCAAACAAAACCAAGACCCAATCCTCCAAAGGCAGGCGTCCTGTCTGGTGGACCCCAGCCATAAACAAACTATACAATAGAAGGAGGAAGCTACTACATGATAGAGCAAAATCCCAAAAAGGGAAGGCATCTCTGATCAGTATTAGCAAAAAACTACGGGCACTCATAAAATGTCTAAGGCCAGCTTCTAGAGAAAATTTGCACAGGACACTAAGGATAATCACAAGGCTTTCTTTAGTTATGTTAGAAACCTGGGTGGGAATTCCCAGATATGCTCAGAATTAGTCCAAAATGACAAAAAATACACCGAACCCACAGACATTGCCAACATCCTAGCTGACAGGTTCAGCGCAAACGTCTCCCCCCCTTCCCCACCAAAAAGGCAAATATCTATCCCAGCAGAGTGCTGCCCCCCTGACATCTCAGATGCTCAGGTAAGATCCACCCTCTCCAAAGCAAAAAACACAGCATCAATGGGACCAGACAGTGTCCTGGGCTGCGTCCTACATGAACTCCAAGAAGAACTAAACCCAAACATAAAACTACTGTTCAATCTCAGCCTTACTACAGGATATGTACCCAAAGAGTGGCGTACAGCAACAGTTGTCCCTCTCCACAAAGGTGGTGCCTCAACGGATCCTGGAAACTATCACCCCATAAGCCTGACTAGCTTGGTCTGCAAAGCTATGGAAAGGATCATCATGGACCTCACAAATAAAGATATTGGGGACCTACAGACACTGGATCCTACCCAGTTCGGCTTTGTTAAGGGCAGATCCTACCTCTTAAACCTGGTCGATTTCTTTGAAACAGTCACCAAGGCCATTGACGAGGGGAAGGTGGTCCACACAGCCTACCTGGACCTCGCAAAAGCCTTCGATACAATACCCCACTCGGGCATTATAGATAAGCTCACCAGCTTAAATATAAACCCCTATGTCACTAGATGGGTTGCAAACTGGCTCAAGGACAGAACCCACATGGTTAGAATTGCTGGAGACATGTCAGACTCCAAACCAGTTACAAGTGGCATCCCACAAAGCTCAGTCCTGGGACCTCTCTTGTTCGGTATATAGTTCTCGGATGTACAGGCCAACACGGAAGGACTGTGGCTGACCAAGTTCGCAGATGACTGCAAACTGGGTGCCATAATCGACTCTCCAGCCGACACAAGCATCCTACAAAAGGGCCTCATAGAAACAGACAACTGGTGACAGAGCCATGGCCTCAAGCTAAACGCTAAAAAGTGTATAGTCATCCCCTTCGGCAAAAACAAAGTGCCCACAAATTACCACATAGATGGTAATCCATTAAGTACGGAAGAAGTAATTAGGGACCTGGGGACCCAAGTTGATAGCAATCTCTCATTCGACAACCACGTGGCCAAAGTGGTTAGAAAATCATTTTATATAGCCCACCTAATCATGAAGAGATTCACATCTAGATCAGGGGAGGTCATCGTGCCTCTTTACTCATCCCTCATCAGGCCCATAATTGAGTACAATGCCCCTTTTGGGATGTACCTTACCAGACACCTGCAGCAACTGGAAAGACCCCAAAAGTACCTCGCCAAGAGGATCAAAGGGCTCAAACAGATGCCATATGCTGCCCGGTTAAACAAACTCCAGCTCTACTCAGTGGCATACCACCTGCTCAGAGGCGATCTGTGCCTGACATATAAAGCCATGTCCAACCCGGAATTAATGGACATGCTGCACCTCAGAAAATCTAAATCCCATCGAGCTACGTGCTCGAGAGATTTGAACCTCAGCACTGAAATAAATAGGACATGCTGGAGGGACAGATTCATAACCCAGAGGCTCCCTTCACTCTGGAATAAAATCCCAGTCCAGGTTAGGCAGAGTCCCTCATTGACTCTCTTCAAGAGGAATCTTGATGAGTGGATGGGAGATCGTAGATTTACTCCGGGTATCACTTCTGTGTCACTGTTAGACAGATGCACAGCATACTAACCTCGAAAAAGGGCATAGCAAAATTCATTTTAAAATGGGTGGCGAAAGCCAAACACACTCTGGCTAGGCTTGTAAATGCCCTAGGGCAGATAGCCTAGTACGAACCTATGAACCTATGAACTCTTTATTTATTGCTGTCCACACCTGCTCAGGTTGATAAACATATGCCTGACTTGTATATAAAACTAAAGGAACTAAAACATTTTCACTGCTTGCATCTTGCTATCTATATCCATAAAAAAGAGCTTCCAGTTTCTCAGTTTTTGTACTGTATTTTGTTTAGTCTCTTCTGACATATCCTTAGCTGCCATAACAGAATCTTTTGTAACCCGTACTCCTAAATACTTTATTATATCATAATCCATAAGCAGTTTGAACCAATTCATGTGTGGCTACATAATTTACAGCTATAGCCGTTGTTTTGTGTTTATTAATTTTATATTCTCAAAACACCTGAAACTGTCTCAGAATGTTCAGCAATACTGGGATATACTTTTCTGGTATTATTTCCAACAAACTCTACTGTCTCCAATGTTTAATCTTTTGTCCTTCTGCCACAATTTTGTCAGTATCAACTCTTGCTTCTGGTATGATTGCACCTGTACTAATACAGTTCTTGGCTGTATTCGTATGGCCAGGTTTGGAGCATACACACAATGTGTCCTTTCGATTAACAAATTCTGCTGTAGAATACAAGTCCAGTTACTTGTATGTGCTTTCATAAAATTAATACAGTGTCTTTATTCCACTTTCTCTGGTACAGCAGAAAATCTCAGGTTTTCTCTGCATACTCTGTCCTGTAATTCTGACATTTTTGAAACATCTCTTCTCGAGCAGTCTCATACTCTGCCAGTCTTTTCTTTATTTAAACGTCTAATTTTTGCAGTTTTATCAGTTCATTGGAATGGCTGTTTAAAGCTTCTTCCATTTTTCCAGTCTTTTGTTGTTTGAGTTGATATACTCCTTCACTGTTTCATTTATTTTAATCAGTTCTTAACACATTTGACTTATTTTCCCCAAATTACTGGAGGCCATCTCTTGTACTAAAGCTGGAACCTAAACCGCTTTTTGCTGAAGAGCTGAAAGATTCTTCCCAGTCAGTGTTTTCTCTTCACCTTTTCTAGATGATATTTTTCAGACTCTGTAAGTTTCATCTTTGCTGGTATCCAGATAGTGTACTTACTAGCTGCTAACTGATTTTTACTAAAACAGGCAGAATTACTAGCCCTTATCTATCAGTTTCATTTCTCACACTGACAGAACTGAAATTAAGCTGTTGATCAGTGTCAACCATCTTGGAAAAAAATATGTGGACCACTTTTAAATTCTGTCTCATTCATTTCCTGAAAGCTGACATTAAAAAATTACCAAAGCGCTCTGCAGTTTAATATTATGACTCTACTAAAATTTAATTTATTATGAATTTGTTCTGAAATGAAGAATATGAGATATTATGCTATGACTACATATTATCATTTAGCAGGTGAGGATTAGTCTTGAACAGAAAGGTTTATCTAGGTTATCTGCAGAAAAAAAAATTAATAAAATAAGAATGAGGGCTGTCGCTTTCGTGTCTAACACATGAATAAACGTGTCTTCGTGGGTTTTGTTCAAGCAGCTTTATTTCATACAAACACATTACTAATTTCATACAAACAACATACAAACTACCACTGGCTATTGACTCTAACTTAAATAACATATATACAACTAATGACTAAGATCTTGCATGCTCACTCCCTAGCTGCTTCTTCAAAATGGCCCTAGTACTTGCACATGTGGAATATATACAGGTGCACATACAGCCTTGCATGCTTCCTAAAGACACAACACACATTTTATACTATGAACTACATCCTCCCTCTTTGAGAAATAGACCATACAATTGTTATGAGACTGTTTGGCATGCAGAAATCACAGGTATCTTTTCAGTTATGCATTATACAATATTCAAACATATAGGTATATACAATCAAGTCCACATTGCTGCGTATTTCACACTTGGTTTAGATACTTGTCCATATCGTGCGACATAAAATGGAGTGTTAACTTTAGCAACTGGAACAGTTTTTGCAAAGTGATTAGTCTGTGGAATGTTCAAATCATTTTCTGAAATGGAGTCAGAATTCTGAACACATTCTGGTCTAAAAATAGTGTCTGACTCACTCTTCGATTTAGAGCCCACATCACAGATACAATGTCGTGATTGCAATGATGATAATGATTCTGGTACAGGAAGAAGATGTCTGTGATTCCTCCTATACTCCATGCCTTTGTAATTTACCTTGTAAGATCTCAGTTCAGCAAAAAATGCCTGTAATCTGTCCTATTCGATCAAATCCCTTTGTTGTCTGAATTCGTACTGTCTCTCCTTCCTTCAATGGATGAAGTAATCTGCTTGATCTGTCGTAACTAGATTTCTGGATATTAGACATGGTTTTAGTGTTCTTCGACTTAGGCTGCAACAAGCCTGAAGAAATAGGTAGCGTAGTTCTAGTTTGCCTGGAAAGTAGTCTTTCAGCAGGTGAGCCAAGAATATCATCGTGAGGTATGTTTCTAAGATTAAACAAATTCAAGAACATATCAGTATTGTCACGCTTTGACCTTTCAAGTAATTGTTTTGCACTCTGCACTGCTCTTTCAGCTAGACCATTGGACTGAGGGTATTCAGGACTACCAGTGACATGAACAAAGTCCCATTCTTTTGCAAATTTCTGAAACAACTGGCTAGTAAATTGAGTACCATTGTCAGAAAGAATTTTGTGTGGACTACCATGAACTGAAATGATGTTTCAACTTGGTAATAACAGCAGTTGAGGTTAGGTTAGGTAGTAGATCAATCTTGAACCAATTTCAATAAGAGTCTACCAAAACTAAGTAGTGTCGATCGTTCCACTTGATATCAGCTGCTACAGTAGACCAAGGTAGGTCAGGAATTGGACTTAGCTGAAGCGGTTCTCTTTGCAAATGCAATGTGGTGCTGTTGCATACCAAACAAATATAAAGAACTCTATCAAAGTCTTTTGGTAATGAAGGCCAAAATACAAACTCTCATGCTCTTCTCTTAGTGAATGTGGTTCCTGGGTGACCACAATGGAAAATCTGGATGTATTCTTGTTGTAAGGAAGCAGGAGCAATAATTTTAGGACCTTTGAAAATAATGTCATCTTCTATCAACAATTCATCTCTGTAAGAAAAATATGTTTGCACTCAGGGTGATACACTAGATTGTTTTGACGGACATCCGATATTTATATAGTGATTGAGCTTTTGCAACATTGGATCATTCTGAATAAGATCTCTTAACTCATCAAGTCTAGTTGTGGAAAAATTATGTACTGACATCACATCAAAGTCAAAAGTTTCTACATTAAGCTGTTCTGTCATAATCTTGGAAGATCTAGATAAAGTATCAGCCAGATAAAGCAATTTGCCTTTGGTGTGCACCAATTTGAAATTGTACTTTTGCAATTTGAGTATCATTCTTTGTAATCTCGCTGGAGCTGAATGCATAGGCTTCTTTAGAATAATAACTAGAGGTCGATGATCAGTTTCAATCTGAATAGCTGGACCATAAATATAATCATGAAACTTGGAGCATGCAAATACTATTGCCAACAGTTCCTTCTCTGTTTGAGCATGCTGCATCTCAGTTTGCTTTAGTGTTCTAGATGCATAGGCTACTGATCTTCCCTCCTGGAGTATAACTGGACCTGGACCAAATTGTGAAGCATCACAAGAAAGAATAACTGGTTTGTTCACATCATAGTATCTTAATGTAGGTGGGGTGGCAATTTTCTGCTTAAGGTCTTCAAATGCCTTCTGATATTGTTCTAACCATGACCAAACAACATTTTTGTGTGTGAGCTCTCTTAAAGATGCTGTCAAACTCACTGAAGTCTGGTATAAATTTATCTAAATAATTGATCATGCCCAAAAAAACTCTGTTGAGCTTGCACATTATCTGGTACTGACATTTCAAGAATAACTGCTTGTTTGGTCAGATCAGGTCTCAAGCCTGTACTCATAAATAAATGTACTATGTATGTAACTTCTGGAAGTCTGAATTTGCACTTCAGGGGATTGCGCTTCAAGTTTACTTCATGTGTTCTGTCTAGAACTTTCTTTAGGTTTTTGCCATGCTATGCTTCCCCATTGTCTCCAACCAATAGATCATCTACTATTATGGCACAAGGATAACCTGAAAAAATTTGCTCCATTGCACGCTGGAAGACTTCACTTGCAGAATTTATTCCAAATGGCATCCTTAGGAATCTGTATCTGCCAAACAGAGTACCAAAAGTAGTTAGAAATGAGAATTTCCAATCAAGCATCACTTGCCAAAATGAACTCTTTGCATCCAAAACAGAAAATACAGTGGCATTTGGTATTAGAGCTGCAACCTCTTTGACTGTGCACATTAGATAACACAGTCTTTTTAATGCTTTGTTCAGATCTCTTGGCTCAATACATATTCTGATTTAGTTGGAGCCTTTTTTGTGAGTGGCTACCATAGATGACACCCATTCCATTGGTTATGTGACTGGACAAATCACACCTTGCTGTACCATTTTATCCAGCTGAGCTTTAACTTTATCTTGTATCACTATTGGAACTCTTTTTGCTGATCTAACTACTGGAGTGACCTCTCGGTCTAACGTCACGGAATGCACAACTGTGAGTTTGCCTAATTTGTCATTGAAAACATCAGCATACTCTGAGGAAAAATGGCCTCTTAAAAAATTAGAACTCGGAAATGCACTTATGTGATGGATTTCTTTAGCAAAACAAAGCAGATTAATTCTTAAACC
The DNA here is from genome assembly GCF_019279795.1 of Protopterus annectens. NCBI lineage: Eukaryota > Metazoa > Chordata > Ceratodontiformes > Protopteridae > Protopterus > Protopterus annectens. The sequence goes on along the minus strand of NC_056731.1, from coordinate 94,886,078 downwards.
ATCTCTGAGACCCAATAAAGATTGCACTTGTCTTTGGAATACATAGAATGACAAGTTGTAACAGTTCTCGGCCAAATAACATGAAAGCATCACTGAACCTTTGGTCTGAATTTCTTCACCTCCATAAGCAACAAGTTTCTCGCTACTGGTTACATTGAGTTGTTTGTTAGTTCTCACTCTAGCAAATGTGTCTGCTGATATAACACTACAGTTTGAACCAGTGTCTACTTTGAACTCTGTGGATTTTCCATTAATCAGGACATTACAAAATACTTCACTTCTTGTTAATAAGTTCACTGCATCAACTCTTTCACCAAGCCCTTATACACCACCCACATAAAAAGCTGCCTGCTTCAGCTCTATTTGATTAACTTGCTTATTTGTATGACCTTTCTTTACAACTGTGTGAGGCTTACTTGATTTACAAAACTTTTGGAAATTATTCCATGTTTTACACTTGTGACATTGCTGACCATATGCTAAGCACTTCTCTCTTTTAAACTCATGATTCACACCACAATTGTGACTGTTAACAATAAAGCTAGATTTGGGTTTTGCTGATCCATGCTTATGCTGCACTGAGCTGGTGTTGGAGCTTACACCTTTCTTAGAACTTTCTGGAAAACTGTGTGCCTTCTTTGGAAACCCTGTAGCTGCTATGTACTTATGCCTGCTCTTGTTTGCCATGTGTTGCATACTGTCTACATGTGCTCTGGAACCAACTCAAACCATGCTCTTGTCACTCACAAGCATACTCACAAGTATACTTGTGTGTTTTTCTGTCACCTCATGGATTTGACAAATTTCTATGGTTTTGCTCAATGTTAAATCACTGTCACAAAGCAAGACCTTTCTCACAGCAGCACTGTTAATACCACATACAAGCCTGTCCTTTATCAGTTCATCTTTTAAATCACCAAACTGACAAGTCTTAGCTCTGTTTCTCAAGTCAGTTATATAAACTGTAAATGTTTCCCTTGGTTTCTGATCTCTTGTTTAAAACAAATGCCTAGCTAATGTAATATTTGTCAGGGGGTTACATATTTCTCTGAACTTGCTCTTCAAACACTCGGGGTCTTCCCTTGATTCAGCTTGTACAACAATATGGTGGTCTGCACTTTCTTCTCCATATACTGCTGGTGCATACACAAATGAACACTCTCTTTCTATGGCCTCTGACCCCCCAACTAGGTTTAGCAAAATGAATGCCCTTGTGCATGCATCTCTATCTGCATAAGCTGCTTGTATAAAAATATCGTACTCTTGCTCAGATATTCTCCAGTTCTCTGCAATATTCTGATCAAATACAAGTGGTAGGGGTTTTCGCAATCCGTCTGCCATATTAACACATACCAGCGAAGGGTTTTACAAATAAGCATAAACATACGCACATGTACATATCCCAGAATTAATGCCAGTAATTGTCCAATTCCTTTTTACTCTGAACTTGTGCCTTTGTTGGTATTTTTAGAATTATGTGAATAAACAAACCCATAGTACTTTTGAATAACTGGACTTTGAAAAATAAACTTCTTGGGCATTTTGGTACTTTTGCAATATTATCGGTAAAGGCAGAAATACTATAGTCATTTATCATCACTTGTTAAAGTAATTTATCATCATTTTAAGAAACATTCGAGAACTTTACGATGTGACTAAATAACTCACGAGCACTGTAATACTCTTGTAATGTCGTCTTTTGTAAGAAAACACCTCTTAGTGTAAGAAGCATGCCAAATAACTGCACAATGCAAATAAATCAAACATCTATTGCATTAAACTCAATTCCCTGGATTCACCAAATGTCTGTGCAGGAATAACTTATTCCTGCATGGGAGGGACCATTCCTGTGCAGCACGGCAGTGCGCCATGCATATATATGAAGGCGTGCTGCCATGCTGTAATACGTACACTGGGATGTGTACGAGTGCAGAGGGCATGTTTGAGAGCAGTGATCTCACAATACACACGCCCTCTGCACACCAGAATTGCCATATGGCAATTTATAAAGAGCGAGATCACTCGTTACACCTCTCAACCCGTTAGAGTATGTAATCTGGACAAAGCCATAAGGGATAACTGCTAAACATCGCTATTACAAACTTAGAAAGTGAATAGAATAACAGGTTTTGAATTAGCATGAAATTTATAAAGGGTTTGACGTCTAAAATGCACACCTCACAACCCATTAGAGTAAGAAATCTGGACAAAGCCATAAGGGACAACTCTTAAATACTGCCATTACAAACTTAGAAAGATGATAGAATAACAGGTTTTGCATTAACATGAATTTTCTGAAGGGTATGAAGTCTAAAATGCAAATGTCTGTCATTACTGTCAAACTTCAATCTTTAATAATGTGCCAGAGAGCCACAAGTTTATGAAAAGTGGACCAAGAATATAATGCAAATATCCGGACGTACTGTGAAAAGTTATATGTCATCAACATTTGCATAGCACAGCCCCCAACAAATAAATTATTTTTTTCACATCTGCAATAAAGTTTAACCGTAGCTGCGCAGGTGTACAAGTTGCTTAGCTATGCTTAGCCCAGCTTAATTGGCACAATAAATTAAATGGCAATAGATATGCAACATAAGCAATAGTGCAATAGTGTAGTGGTTAGAGCATACGCATTGCATGTAGTCATGCATGGTTCGAGCCTCACCAAAGCCATTTCTATTTTGTATGTGAAATCATTACAATTTTAATTTGTTTGTATATTTATGTAGGAAGTAACTAATATTTCTCAACCAGAGTAGTGTATTAGGCCCAGACGTGAGGTGTCAGTGTAATAAAGTTGTGAAACCCCCATATAAACACAAGTGCCCATACAATATAGTCACACAAGAATAAATGTAAGGAAAGCAAATTGGGGGATGCCAGGGAAGGTAAACAATTGTATATGATGTCAGAAATTATGAATCAATCCCATACAGGTGGTAGTCCATAAAATAAAACATAAGAAATAATAAGCATTGCACAGCTATGCTGACCGGGTGTAAGCATTGTGTAAATATGAATGCTAAGCAATGAGTAGCCCAGCTAAGTGGATTTGCCCATTGGTAAGCAGTGCTGAACCTGCCTCTTTAAGCACTGCCAACCTTAGCTAAGCAGGTTTGCCCATAGCTTAGCTTAGCTCAGCATATTCAAAACTGTCCAATCACGGAAAAGGGCAGGAAATCAGCTGTATTTAAACCTCTCAGATGGGAATACAGCTCATAACTGGTTGTAGCTCTCCACTGTAGGCAGTATGGCAGGTGTTGGAGAGGGCATGCGCTTTCGGGTGCAGTGCTGGGCATACAGATGTCCAAGGTCATGGTAGGACTCATTGTAAAAAAACATGATGTGAGATTGTTGCAGGACCAAAACAGTGTAAGAAACTTCTCTGTGTGGAAGATTTTCAGTCCATATATTTCTAGTTAATCACTGTATATTAATCAGATCAGACAATAGTAATAGAAGTAGCGAACGTAAACTCGTCAAGTCAAAAAGTAATAATAGAAAATATATAATTCTACAGCATTACTAAGTATTCAAAAGTAATCCAAGCAAGGCAGGCAGTCTGTTTCCAGTCGAAAATCCTTTATTAAGTACACAGACAAGCGATCCAAGTAAAACAAAAATAGAGTAATAATTTCCTCACAAGCTTTCTAAATATATATGCTTTTTATCAGGCATGGGAATGGTTTATTGTGCTGTAAAACAAAGTGTTATTGGTACACATGTTAAATTCACATCCCTTTCCCCATCAGTGTGACATTCGAGCTGGTCCTGCCCTGCCTAGTAGCTGTTATAATAATATATAGCTCTAATGTACTTTAATGGTACATCTTATTTAACCAAATTATTAAGTCTGTGATTTTATACAAGGCAATATACTACATGGCTGGAAATATATCAACCTTAGTTCATTTTGCAATCAAAAATTATATATAAATATATACATATACATTTTGCATGTAAAAATCAGTTTCTATTTTCATAACCTATTGTTCACAAAGATCGCTTTCGTCCTTCTAGACTTCTTCAGGTCTGTGTACAAGAACCCTAAAAACCTATATAATTGTATAATTAGTTAGTATTGTTATTACCATCATTTTGAATAAAGTGGAAAAAAGAGAACCAGAAAAAAGTAAAAAAATATATGTATGATGATGGAAACAAAATATAGGGCAGGATTCACGAAGGCTTGCACGGAGTGTAAGAGATGTGCAACACTCAATGCAAGCCTCGCGATCCAGGAACAGCCCTAAACTCCGTGTAAGAGACCAGCTAAAACGTCTCTTACATGGACTGGGCGTGGACATGCTAAATACCTCACTTGCATCCGAAAGGTATGCAAATGAGGTATATTAGTGATCCACGAAGCAGAAACCAGTCCGTGTAGGAGACGTTTTAGCTGCAGAAATGTACTCAGTTGACAACTGAGTACATTCCTGCAAAATCCACAACAGAGCGATGTCAGCTCCAAAAAAAGGTTGCATATGAGTCAGGCAGCATGCCAATGGCCAAATATGTGGCCATTGGCAAGATAACCCGATGCAAAAATATAAAAAATATGTTTTTTTTTTTTTGGCAATCGCTGATGTTTAAACCCAGCGCAGCCCCGCGCAAACGGGTTGCGCTGTATAAAAAACATAAAAAAGAAGGTTATAAACCCACAAATGTGGGTTTCATGCAATACATGGAATGACAATGCAGGGACCAGCAGACCAAAACCAACATGGCCACCGTGTAGTGGTTGCTAAGGGGGGAAGCTGAGTCTAAGACATGTAACTAAGCATTAGTAGGCAATCTCATGTAAATGAGGGTTAGGATACTGAATCTCACAGTCACATAGCAAATGAGCATGGTCTGAGTAGTGTAAGAGATACAAAAGGGGGAGGAATAGAGTAGGAGATAGGTGACATCACAGGGGGGAATGGTAGAAAGAAATGCAGTTCATTGGAGGCCAGTGTAACATGACAGATGACAGGCACAGATCATGGAAAGAGGTGTGCCACTAGATAGGTCATGGAAAGACAAGAAATGGAAGGTGTACACTGTTACCTACACCAAAGTTTCTTGCTGGCCGTGCATGCGCACGTGTGCACGCAATGAAGCGCGAGTAAGGCAGTGTGTGCACGTGTAAGGCAGTGTGAGCATGTGGGAGCGTGTTGGGAGATGTTTAAAACTGTTTGCACGGGTGTGCGCGCGTGGAAGGCAGTCTGAGTATGTTGGAGGCTGTTGGCAGACGTGTAACAGTGTTTGCACGGGTGTACGCGCGTCTAAACCTGAATAAGTAGATTCTTAACCGTGTAAGCATGTGTGCGCGCATGTAAGCCACTGTGAGCGTGTTTCAGATAGTATGCAAGTTGCTCCCCCCTGAGGAAACAGAGAGGAAAAAGGAAGCAACAGAATTAATAGGAAGCTAGCAGGGATAACTGCTGAAGCTAGCAGGTGAAAATAATTAGAAGCAGGCAATTACACAGGCAGAATAGTAGCCCAGCCCAGCACTTAAAACTCTGCAAACAGTAGTGCAGGATGTTTTCATTAAGAGATACTGCAAGACAGGAGTAAGCTAATAGAAGTGAAAACTGAAAAAGCTGAACTCAGAGCAGAAATGCTAGGGGCTGCCATAGCTGTCATAATGAGACATAGGCGACTTGCTGAGGGTGGTGACAATGCAGATGGTGCCAGACAACCCACAGTGAGGAGACGGAGAAGAGTGTACAGGCCCAGGGTCACCTACCACGGGTTACATGAGCTGGAGATAGTAGAGCGCTATAGAGTGGACAGAGAGCTCCTGCAGCAGATTGTTGAGCTGTGCAGGCCATGCCTCACACACAGAACCAACAGAGGGGAAAGCATCCCAGTGGAAACCAAGGTATGTGTTGGCCTAAAAATACTAGCAACAGGTACCTTCCAGAGACCAACTGGCGATATGATGGGGATATCACAGGCATCAGCCTCCAGGGTACTACACCAGTTCCTGGATGCCATGTCAGCACATGTCGGTGATCATGTATATTTCCCCAATGCTCGTGAGGTATTGGCCAGCAATATGCGTCTCTTCCAGCAAATAGCGGAATACCCTGAGGTACTGGGTGCTATAGACTGCACGCACATACGCATCAAAGCACCAGCAGGAGAGCGGGGTAGGGCCTACATAAACTGCAAGGGCTTCCCCTCCATCAACTGCCAGGTCATGTGTGATGCCCAGGGCATAATAATGAATGTGTGTGCTGGCTGCCCTGGGAGTTATCACGATTCCCACATCTGGCATTTGACGCAGCTGTACCAGACATTTGCCAATGGGGACATACCACACGGACACCTAGTGGGGGATGCAGGTTATGCACTGGAGCCGTGGCTGATGACACCCATCAGAAACGCACACACACCTGAACAGGAACGCCATAATGAGGCACACGCACAAACACATAATGTGATAGAACGTGTGTTTGGGCTGCTCAAGTCACGGTTCTGGTGTCTGGACACATCTGGTGGAGCCTTGCAGTACACACCAACTACATGTACCCAAATCGTCATGGTATGTGCTATGCTACATAATATGATCTTGCGAAAACAGCTGCAGCAGGACCAGCATAGGGCCGGGCCAAACAGCCCCCCACCATTGCCAAGGCCATCACAGGCAGAGCGTGACTCGGAGGAGGAACAACCTGAGCCTACCCCAGTAGGCAGAAGGAGGCGTGCCCAGTATGCCCTGGCCTTGGCAAAGAGGCAACGCATAGCACATACACTGGCACAGTAGGAACCCTGGGAATGGTACCCCTCTCTGACTCACTCATATAGTAACAGGGATGCCTAACATGACACAACCTGCTCTCAAACATGTACAGGGAGTGTAGTATGTGCATCCGACAGAGGCAGCCCTGCAGCACCACCTGAGGCATGATTGCCATGTGTCAAGCAATGTAACAACATCTAGTATATGCAAACATGAAGACCCTGCCTAACATCTCACCCCACCAAGCATGATGCCACACTATGTAGACAAGAAGATCAAGTACAATAATCGGCTGAAGTAATGCAGTCAGTCAAAGGGAGCCAATGTGTCACAGGCTGGGAAGATATGCGGAGTCCGACATGATGCACCACCTGCTAGGGGTGGCATGCACCTAGAATGCCATGCCCCATGGATACTGGCAAAGGCTGTCAGTACCCACAACATGCCCTGAATAGGTAAGTCGCAAAACACACACCCAACCTCATAGGTTCTACAAGGGATAGGAACCTAGATGTAACACTACCCCATGACAGATGTACAAACAGCAAGATGTGTGCAGTGTAAATGCACACAGTAAGGAGAATGTAGATACCAGTCCTGTAATAGAGAACTGGGCAAGGCTCACAGCAGCACCCTAGCACTACCAGGTCACACCTCATACTGTGCTGTACAGCCGCAAAACATGGAACAAGCTACAAAAGGTGGGTGACTAGCAAGAAATGGCAAGGATAACCACACCCCCATGTTGGTACCACAACAAGAAGCAGCATGGAATAGCCATGGTCAAATACCAATGGCTAAAACTGCCTCGCAGTAGATAGCCTGCTGCAGACCACTGTCCTAATACCAGGAACATCACCTGGCCTATGTCGGAATACATGAATATATCAAGCCCCCCAAGCCACATTATATTGCTCGACTGAAAATACCCAGACAAACACCGTTAGCATCGTACTAGCACCAACACAGTAGGGGAACGTTACCCAGATGCTATAAACCAAACTGCCCAGGAACAATGTACTACCCCCACAAGAGGGGTAAACATACTGGATGTGATATTCAGCAACATGTGTACTGGATGGCAAGATGAGAAGTGTACCCCTCACTGGTAAGACAAGACCATAGAGTAAGCACACTGGAAATACACACCCGACCCCAGTCCCTGGCCAGAATACCACAGTGCAAAACATGTGTAAAGTATAGGACGCAGCCCACACAACCGATGTTGAATCCAGAAAAGGCCCTGTGCAAGTGCAGAACATGGGACACACCACAGAACATGTTATACAGGCATTCCATGAACACAGCCAGGAATGCTTGGAGTATGCAATCACAAATAACAACAACACACAATGCCATACATGCAGACATCTGGCATGCTGGGCTCCAGCCATTACCAAACCATGCAAGAGAATGAGGAAGATACCACATAATAGAGCAAACATAAAAAGGGAAGTAATCACTGACCAGTAGTATGGCAACAACATATGTCCACACATACAATCCACTAAGTCCAGCCACAACAAGTATAACCTATGAATCCAGAGGCAATGTGACGCCTGTCCCAAGTACACAGACAACCACAACACCCCCGAATAAATACAGACATATGTGATAGATGCATCCATGTATCCAAAGCAGAGGTTGAGCTCCAACAAGCCAGTACTGTCAACAGTAGTCAGGAGGAGAAGGTAACCACATACACCACGAACCCAGTCCCACATAGACCTACCCCAACTGTAAACCAAACACATAAACACAGACAAATATGCCCGGAGGCCGTAATTACAAACACACCACACCAACAGACGCCTCCAAAGTAGATCACAAGCAACCACAACCTTCAAACATAGCACATGCAACGAATAGTACGCAAAGCTGGTGTGCCAAACAGTCACAGGCCCGAAGGAGAAACAAATGCCTGATACAGTCGTAATAGGTGTCTGTATAGGCAGAAACACAGCTGTCCCACTCACCAGACTGAACAAGGGAAAGGGTAGAGTAAGCTGCTTGTAGGTAGCCACAAAATGCCATGTAACACAAGTACGCAGGTCACCCCAAAGCAAGCAGGAATATGATGCACTTAATGTCCATGCTGGGGTGAATTACCTGAGATGTACCTCCCTGGTCAACAACAAATGAGACATGTATGGTCCCTCCGAGTATGTACCCCAGGGCGGGATGACACTGGCTGTGTGCAGCATCCAACCCTCACCAAGAATGATGCCACAGTACAAACACAGAATGCTCATGTTTAACAGCTGGCACAGTTACAGCTGTCAGTCCAAGAGGGTGTAATGTGTGTCCGCTGATGATGTCAAGCATGACAAGCCATGCTGCTGTTCCAGGGATGGCCTACACCTGTTACCCCTGGGCGTCTGGATACTGGATAAGGCCATTGCTGCCTCCATAGAGCCGTATGTAGGCAAGGCCAAAAAGACTACACACCACCCTAGAAAACATAAGTGGTCGGAAACATAAGGGTAATGCTGCCCAATGCCAGATGTGTAAACTGCAATATGCATGCCCCTGAGACACCTCCCATTATGGAGAACATTGATGTCTGTCCAGTGACAGAAGCCTGCTGCAGGCCTAGTGATACCAAACCAGCACTACTAGGTTATACCACATACCATGTGTTATGGCCCCAACACCTGCACCAAGACATCAAAGGAGGGGGAGTATCCATATGCAGCACAGACACCCATATAGCCAGGTAACTGACAATGCACAAAGCAGCGGACACCACCCATGTGCACATAACTGTAGTCAAAACTGCTGTACAGTCTGTAGCATGCGACAGACCACACTCTCACACACAAGAACCCCAGCCAGACATCCGAAGACACTGGACAGTATGGATGTCCCACCAAATACCAGACAAGGTACACAAAGTACCACATATGTGTCAAACCATTATGTATGCAAGGAGTCATCAGGGACCTAGGGACACAGGTCGACATTAATCTGTCATGTGACAGACACAATGCCAATGTGGCTATGAAGACTGTTGATACTGGACACCGTATCATGAAAGGATTCACACCAACATCAACAGGGGTCACTGTGCTGCTGTACTGTCCCCTTATCAGACCCACAATCTAGTACAATGACTCATATGAGATGTACCATACGTGACACCTGCAGCGGTTGGGAAGACCTCATAGTTACCCCACCAACAGGATAAAGTGTGCGGAATATATGTCATATGCTGCTTGGCTGTAGACACCCCAGCTGACTGCAGCCACACACTGCCTACACAGAGGCATTGTATGTCCGTTGTACCAGGCCATGTCCAACACAGGAGTAATGGACATGCTACACCACAGGAAATCAAAGCCATTGGAGCTGTGAGAGTCACAGATGTCAACCTCAACACATAATGAAATAAGATATGCTGGAGGGACAGATACATAACCCATAGGCCCCCCACACCCAGAAACAGGATCCCAATCCATGGTAGGCAGAGCCCCTCACTGACACCCCTCAACAGGAATATTGCCAAGTGGATGGATGACCGTACATGTATACTGGGGGTCCCCACTGTGTCACGACCAGACAGAGGCACAGTGAAGAACCTCATAAATGGCCATAATTAAACATAGCAAGGGGTGGCAAAAGACACACACACTCTAGCTAGGCTTACCAATGGCCTATGGTGTCTAGCCTACTATGAACCCATGAACCTATGAAGATACAACACGTACAGGGCACTAAGGATAATCACAAGGCTTACCCAACTGATGGTAGGAACCATGCTGGGCATCCACAGATATGCTCCGAATCACACAGATATTACAAACAAGATACCAAACGCACACACATATTGCTAACATACAACCTGTCAGGTGCAGTGCAAACACCCCCCCCCCGAATGCAAAATACCTATCCCAGCAGATGGTCCCCTGACATTGCAGATGCTGAGGTAACAGCCATCATCTGCAAAGCAGAACACACAGCAGCAAAGGTATGTGACGGTGTCCTGTGCTGAGGCCAACATGGACCCCAAGAGTAATGGAATGCAAAATCACACTACTGGCCAATGTCAGCCTTACCACAGGGTATGTACCCAAAGAGCTGTGTACAACAACAGTGGTCCATCACAACAAAGGGGTTGCCTGAATGGATACTCCAAACTAACACCCCAGGATCCTGACAAGCTTGTTCTGTACAGCTATGGAAAGGATCAGTATGTACCGCAGACAGAAGGCTAATGTGGACCTACTGATACCGGACCCGACACACTGTGGCTGTTGTAACTGCAGAACCGGCCCCTAAACATGTCTGACCCATTTGAAGCAGTCATTAAGGTCAGTGATGAGGGCTATGTGGTCCACACAGCGTAGCTGGACCGTGCACATGCTTCTAGACCATACCGTACGTGTTCAGTATGGATATGTTCACCAGCTTAAATATACACCCCTATGTCAGTAGAGGGGTTGTTAAGCAGACCAAGGATAGAACTGACATGGTCAGACATGCTGCATCCATGCCAGACTACAAAGCGGATATGAGTGGCATCCCACAAGGCCTGGTCTTGTCCCCCCCCACCCCCGTTCTGTATACATGTCCCATAGGTATAGGCCAACATGGAAGGACTGTGACTGAGCATGTATGCAGAGGAGTACAAACAGCCCACCATATCCGACCCACAGCTGACACAAGAAACCCACAAAAGGGCCACCTACAAACAAACAACTGTAGCCATAGCCAAGTCATCAAGCTAATCGCAGAAATGTGTATAGACAACCACTGTGGCTATACAGTAAGTGCCCACAAAATACCACGCAGGTGTTAACCCATGAGGCACCTAACATGTAATGTGAGACCTGGGTACAAAAGGTGATAAATAACCTGCACTGGACAAACATGTGTCTGTAGTGTTCGCAGAAACATGTACCATATACCCACCCAAACATGAAGGCTGGCAGATGTAGATAAGGGGAAACCACTCTGGCTCTGCAGCCATCCTCCATCAGCATCACAACCGACTACAATAGCCCTTGTGGGATATACCACAGCAGACACCTCCAACGACTGTAAAGTCCACAACAGTACCCCACCAGGGGTAGCAAAGAGCCTGAACAGATGCCATGTGTTGCCTGAGTTAACAAACTGCAGCCCCACACACGTCCATCCTTCCCGGCTACAGGAAAGCTGTGCCTGATTCATGATGCCATGTCCAACCTGGAATGAATGAACATGTTGCACCTTGTACAATCTGAATGGCAGTGAGCTATGCACATGAGGGACCTGAACCCCAGCACTGACATACATAGGACAAGCTGTACAGAATGATCCATAACACAGAAGGCACCCCACACTGCAGTAAACTCCTGATACAGGGCAGCCAGAGTGCCACATATCGACACCCCTCAAGAGGCATCCTGATGAGTGTATGGGAGATGGTAGGCTACCCTGGGTATCACTGTTATGTCAGAGATAGACAGAGGCACAGTATACCAACCATGACATATGTAATGGCAAACCCCAGTTACAATGTGTGTCAAAGGACAAACACACCCTGTGACTACCATCAGCAATGGCCTACAGAACATCGCTAGTGTTTGCCAATGCCCACCCATGTTGTGGAATACACTAGCAATTTTGGACGAGCCTGGTGTAGGTAGTCCATATCTGAACATATTGCAACATGGTCATATGTGCACAACTGGCCCCTACACAGTCTGTCGTGCTCACTATGAAGATGTCAAGCAGTGATAGGACTAAAGCCCAGGATACTGTCCACTACAGTGAAATACCGAACCAGTACACTATACGGTACTACAGTGTTAGGTCATTATGAAAGTATGTTGAGAACTGTCTGCAAAGTATCCCATGCAATTCCTGCAGGCACAGTATAATCCCTGTTGTGGCAGACATGAAGCAGTTGGCCAGTTAGTACACAACATGACACCCAGCACACAATCATAAACGTGTGATAATGATGAAGGTCACACACACACAAATATGTGTTGGACTTCAGAGTACAACATATGGAAAGCTCACACTGGGCATGCTCGCACATTTTGATAAATGAGGCATATGTCAGACAACATGACATGGAAAGGCTGAACTGGGCATGCTCACACACTTAGGCCATATCTCCGTGTAGCAGTTGGCCACACATATCTGGTATTTGTACGTGTCAGTCCAGGAACCAACCACAACACAGCAATCAGCCCAGTGCACACAGTAAATGACCACAGAGACATAAGTGATATAGTGGACCGCCGTCATATGCAAACATCTGCCACAGATACACAAGTTGGTCATAGGAACAGGGAAGGCTATGGCAATAAAGCCCTGCAAACAGTAGAACAGCACTACAAATATTGTGCATCTGACAATTGAACATATGGGTGTAGAGGTCAATACTAGGCTTCTTGCCCCAGGGAATGGCAGCTCAGCCAGAGTGTGCTTGGCAACTGCATCCCCAGGATAGTAGGCTACTGTGCCACTGTACAGTATGTCACAGAAGGCAACATGTGAGGCTAGTGAGCTGTGCCTCTGTCAAGCAGGGGCACCGTGGAGGTCTCAGGGATTGAATGTGCTAAGCCACAGCCATGTTGTCGGTGTGTGCTGTGAGAGGGTTGCTGAGGATCTCTGACAGTAGGTGTCCATCAATAACAGACTGAGGGGAGCCCTACCTGCATTCTCTGGACGATTCCACTGTCAACACTGTGTTGTAATGAGTATGTGTGAATGAAGTGCCGTGCTGGAAACGTCCACAGATGTCCTCCCTCTGTGGGCTACAGCTCTGCAATGTAGTAGGTCGCTCTGTCTGTAGAGCAGCATATATGGCGGTGTACAGCTGACAGGTGTCTTGTTGTGGAGCAGTCATGGGTATATGTGGGATAGCATGACCAATGCAAACTGTACACATGCTCATAGGATGCAAGTGTCAAGGATTATGCTGAGTGGCCAGTATAGTCCTCCAGCATGGGTCCTCTGAAGTCATCCACCCCAGTCTACACAAGTGTAGAGTCTGCTTGTGCTAAACACAGTTTGTGTGCAGTGACAACCTTGCCTGGGGGTGGAGATGGGATATGGATGTCCAGGGAAAGGTGTACATGGGCAGGTATCAACAATGGTGGTCTACCTCTGGTGTGGAACAGTGAGTACCCACATTGCAGATGGACAGGTGCAATATGTATTAACCCATGTGGCTGTGGTGTGTGGTTCTGCCATAGCACATGGACCCACAAATTGTAGTGGCGGTAGGGTAAAGTGGTAGAGGCCTGAGTAGTTCTCACACACAATATGCCTGTACCTGATGTTAACAACTGGAATGGTGTATGTGAATACCTGCATATCCTGGCACTGTTCCCAGGGAAGCTAGGTGTGTGTCCTGGATGTGGGTGTGGTGTGCTGGACTGGTTGTGTTGTGTGTTACAGGTCCTGTGGTCCCAAAGCATGGTATAGGACATAACCTGCCAGTGCGATGTGCACATCTGACCCTGATGTAGATGGCTGCAAATGCATATACATGCTATCCCCCACCTGACAGGTAGTACGACATCTACAAACCTCTGTGGAAATGAAGATGTCAGCACCCTAGAAATACTACAGGTGCAGAACAGATGCCCAGTAATTCGGATAGTGCGCTCTGCTAATGCGTCACCCTCAAGTGTCATAATATAGTTAGGTAGGGGATCGAATCCTGCAAATGCTCAGTGTGTGTGTGTGGGTGAGTGGGGTTTGTGTGTGTGAAAGGCTGTGAGAGGGAAATGTTCCTTTTGGCAACTGGGAGAACACACTACAGGATGCACATGCCCCTTTCTTAACACAGATGATGTCAGCACCCTATAAGTACAGCAGGAGAACGAAAGCTTCCCAGTAATGCGAATAGCGCGCTCTGCTAATGCATCCATCTCAAGTGACATAACATAGTTAGATAGTGGTTTGAATCCTGCAGATGCCAAGTGTGTGTGTTTGGATGGGGGTTATTGTGTGTGTGCAGATATGTATGAGGGAAATGTTCCTTTTGGCAACTGGGAGAACACACTACAGGATGCACATGCCCCTTTCTTAACACAGATGATGTCAGCACCCTATAAGTACAGCAGGAGAAGGGAAGCCTCCCAGTAATGCGAATAGCGTGCTCTGCTAATGCATCCGTCTCATGTGTCATAACATAGTTAGGTAGTGGTTTGAATCCTGCAGATGCCAAGTGTGTGTGTTTGGATGGGGAGGGGGTTATTGTGTGTGTGCAGATATGTATGAGGGAAATGTTCCTTTTGGCAACTGGGAGAACACACTACAGGATGCACACGCCCCTTTCTTAACACAGATGATGTCAGCACCCTATAAGTACAGCAGGAGAAGAGAAGCCTCCCAGTAATGCGAATAGTGCGCTTTACTAATGCATCCGTCTCAAGTGACATAACCTAGTTAGGTAGTGGTTTGAATCCTGCAGATGCCAAGTGTGTGTATGCAGATATGTATGAGGGAAATGTTCCTTTTGGCAACTGGGAGAACACACTACAGGATGCACACCCCCCTTTCTTAACACAGATGATGTCAGCACCCTATAAGTACAGCAGGAGAAGGGAAGCCTCCCAGTAACGCAAATAGTGCGCTCTGCTAATGTATCCGTCTCAAGTGACATAACATAGTTAGGTAGTGGTTTGAATCCTGCAAATGCCAAGTGTGTGTGTTTTGATGGGGGGGGGGTTATTGTGTGTGTGCAGATATGTATGAGGGAAATGTTCCTTTTGGCAATTGGGAGAACACACTACAGGATGCACACGCCCCTTTCTTAACACAGATGATGTCAGCACCCTATAAGTACAGCAGGAGAAGGGAAGCCTCCCAGTAATGTGAATAGCGCGCTCTGCTAATGCGTTTCCCCTGTGTATCGTAATGTAATTAGGTAGGATTCTGAAACCTGTAAAGACATGTGTGTGTGTGTGCATTTCCATATGAAAAACATGTTAGTTTTGGCAATCAGGTGATCACACTACCTGATGCACATTACCCTTTCAAAGTACTGATGTTGTCAGCACCCTATAAGTATAGCCAGAGACGAGGAACTATCTAGTAAACCTAACAGTGTGCTTTGCTAATGCGTCCCTCTCACGTGTCATGACATAGGTAGGTAGGGGAATGAATCCTGCATATGGCAAGTGTGCATGTGTGTGGGGGTAGTAGGGTGTGTGTAAATGCAAGTGTGAGGGAACAGATCCTTTTGGCAAATACTACTATACACCAGATGCTGCATACTCCACCAGTAAACACAGGGGATGTCACCACACTATCAGCACAGCCAGACAGGGCTAGTTGGCTAGTAATGCCAATAGTGTGCTCTGCTACTGTGTCTATTACCATCGTCAGAGTACAGATAGGCATGTTTTGGTAACCCACAACTATCACGTGTGGTTGTGTCACACAGTATGACCTTGTGCGGGTGTTTGTACATAACAATGCATGCCATTGCCTAACCCAGCAATGGCATTGCACACATGATGTATGTGTGTGACACATACACATAAATACCTGTGACCTGCAGTAGTTACCATGTCTGACACATGCTTTGTGTGGATAAATGGTATTAGCAATGTATACCAATATGACTGTGTCTTACTGTGCAGGGTCCGCACATGGTATGTCCCTATACAGTGTGGGTGTCTATGGTGAAAGACCTACAGCAGGGGATACACATCTGGTCTGGGCCATATAGTGTACATGTAGTCAATGTACAGGTGCTGCATGTTCCCACCTGTTGTGGTAGTGGTAACATGTCATTCCACTGCATTTCGGTGACCACATGCTGTGAACTCTTCAACTAGAGTGTTGTAGCTACAGTAATGCTCACACACAATGTTAGGCTGGATGCAGTATGGCCTTATAAACACAGTTCATGGGACTGTCATATTGCCGGTGTTGTTATGGAGGATAGGTGGTCTTCCTGTGTATGTGAGGGTTGTGTGTGCCATGCTATGAACCAGATGGCAGTCCGACACACTGTCAGCTGCACATGAGTAGGCCCTGATGGTTTGTGCTGTGCCAACAACCTGGAGGTGTGTGTATCTGTGTTAACTTGGGATACCACCCCCTATCCATGTGTGTTACATGTGTAGGGGACGACAGGCATGGTATGGGGCATAACCTGTCAGTGATGGGTAACACCTGTGAGCCATGAATCATGCATCCGGTACTGCACAGACACCGCAGTTCACCGTGCTGAGGGCAGTGTCTGGTGCATGCATCCTCCGGTGTACACTGCTGTAGTTGTGTAGCAGCACTGTTAGTGTCCTAACCTGTGTGATACCCACGGAGGTCGCTATGTAAACCATGTCCTGCAGCATAAGGCAGTATGTGTGTACCAAGGAGCCTTGCCAGTATACATCGGGCCATGTGTGTCACGTGCAAGATGACCCGTGAACATCAATGTGGCTTCCCTAGCATGTAAGCACATGTTAACAGCCAGTGGATACCCTATGAATGACAGTGGAGACTGAGCATAATGTAGACATACAACAGCCTTCCCACATATAGTGGTAGAATACCTGGGGAGGGTATGTTGGCAACCAACATCAGGCTCATACTGGCCTGTGCCACATGCTGAGAGATCCATTCTATGTTCCCTATCATGTAGTCCAGGGAGGTATGTCCCAGGCAGCCACACTGGCATGGTCAATGAGTGAGTCATATCTGTCCATGCCTCTGTCTGCCCTGTATGCATGTGTGCTGTGGTGGACCATAGTGCCCCTGAGTCATATCACTGTGACCTTCACCAGATACAGCCTGTTGAGCGGGACCCCAGTGCAGCACACATGACAGGTACCTGACACGTCTGTAGCAGGTGTGTTGTGTTGCCCTACAGGATGTGAGTGTGTGGCACAGGGGATGTGCGTGCCATGTGTGGCATGTGCTCTGTTCCGACGGAACATATGCCTGTGTGCCAGCTGCGGAGGTGTGTGATGCACAGGCAGGCTGCTAGTCTGAGTCCCCATGTATGCCCCAGTGTGTTCAGCATGCTGTCAGTGTGTGTCAATATCTGACTGGTATTGTCGTCACTGTAATATCATGTATTGATTTATTTATTTATCCTACATATGTTGACTGGGATAGCCCAACTGGATGCATGTTCATTCCCAGGGTAGGCCCGCGGAGACAAGCTACGAGGGTAGCAGATACAGCATTACAGAATACTAGCATTACATAGTACAAACAGATTATTTACAGAGATTACATAAGTAAGCAGGTCCAACATGTTCCACAGGTTAATGTTAGACCTGAGCACAAGCCAGGATTAAATTGTAATTACACAGTACAGTGGTTCACACAGGTTACACATTCGAGTTAGCCAGGCTTGATACATTGACATAGCCAGTTACGTGACAAATGTTGTTTGAGTCTACTGTTAAATGACCTAAGGTGGACATTAGGGTAATATCAGCTGGAAGTGGGTTCCAGGATCTACTTACAGGATTAGCAAAGAGAGAATCACCAGCTGTGTTAATAAACTCGCTAGTTTGAAGTAGTACATTGTTAGAGGATCGAAGCGGTCTAGGATTGTTATAGGGGGTGATTATAATTTAAGTGCAGGAGTATTGTCTGGATTATAGAGGATTTTATAGGCCATAATCAGTTGGTTATACTGTATTAGGCTGGGTATTGCAAGCCAACCAAGCTGATTTAGATTGATGCAATGATGTGTCCTAACAGGCGGGCCAGTGGCAAACCTGGCAATGTGGTTGTAGCAAATCCAGTGCTTGTTAAGGACAGTCTTGTTCATATGTGAGTTGAGGGGATGCATACAGAAGGGCTGAAACAATGTGTGAGCGAGCTATGGCACCTTTAGCTGGAGGGGCTAGGAAGGCTTTAATTCTGTAAAGTGACCCTAGCTTTCTATTGATGGCTTTGCTAATCTGGTTAACATGTATGTCACATATGAGGTTATTGTCTATGATGACACCTAATAGTTTCGGAGATGGGTCAGGGGAGATTATTGTGCCATCAGTTGATGTTATGGTAATGGTGAACGTGGTAGACCTACGTGTTGGTGGAATAACAGCAGTTTAGTTTGATTGGGATTTAGGATCAGATGATGTTCAGAAAGCCAGTTTGCTATTGTATTAAAGGTGGTCTGGGTAGCTGACCATAACTCTACTGGAGATGTGGCTGAGCAGATCAGAGTAGAGTATACAGCATATTGGATACAGCTGACTTTTGGGATGACAGTATAGGTCGTTAATGGCGATGGAGGACAGCAAGGGCCCTAGGATAGAGCCTTGTGGTACTCTGAGGGTGTTAGGTAGAAGGTTAGAGGGTTTGTTCTGCCAGAGGCCGGCCTGCTGTTGACCATGCAGGTAGGATTGACACCATTGGAAGGCTCCAGTATCTAGACAGTCTGTGCAGGGTGTGGAGTCCAAGTTGGTGATCAACCATATCGTATGCCTTTGAGTTATCCAAAAAGAGGGCTGTGGATATATAATTAATGTTGCAAGTATGGCTTATGGTGTTAGTAAAGGCTAGGAGGCCTGACGTAGTGCTGTGATGAGGACGTAAGCCATGCTGAGTGTCTGCCATAATGCGAGTTTGGATTAGGTGGTACATGACTTGTCTATGACGAAAGACTCCATAATCTCTGCAAGTGGAGAGAGTATAGCTATTGGCCTATAAGTGGAGACCTCAGTAGAGCTGCCTCCTGTGTGAAGTGGGATTACATATGACATTTTCCAGATGGTGGGAAAGTTAGATTCTAACATAGTACCTTTGATTACCTTTGAGACGGGGTAAGCAATAGCATCATCTGGTTTTGATAGGTACTCGGCAGGGTGTTGATCAGCACACAGTGTAGTGGGTTTCACTGTTACAACCAAGGTACGGAGAAGTGAAGTGGCGACTGGTTGGCAGCTGGATGCAAGTAGTTTTCTAGGGGTGCTGCTTTCAGGACCAGGGGAGCTAGGAGATAGATGGCTAGCTAGGGCCTGCAATGTCTCAGTAAAGGACTGGTCAAAGCTATCAGGAACATCTTCAGGGGTATTATCAATAGTAGCAGCAGGGATTGGGTTTGACGTTTGTCCTGGACGTAGTATATATGACATGCCACCTGACAGGGTATGGCATCACTGGGTTCAGAGTGACCAGTCCCCAGATTGGCTGTGTGGTGGCATCCCACACATGTGTTGTACATTCCTGGCCAAGGGTGATGGCTGACTGCATACATGTGGCAGCTGTGACAATGACACATGACCCACATAAACCACGACTGGACCATAGAGGCGATTCACAGGTTACCTTTGTACATGCCACCCTAGTAGTGTGATTGCCATGGTGAGTACCAACACATAGGGCCAATGGGGAACAACATACTGAAGGTGTGTATGTGTGGGTGGACTGCCTCTGTCTCATAGCACTGACATATATGACTGCACATGTGGGTAAATGCCAGGTAAGACGTGTGCAATGTGTCACAGGCAACGTACATGCGTACAGGACAGACAGTGAAGTTCTGTCATGTGTAAGGTTGACATACATATGGTACGCTATGCAGATGTCACTAGCAGTCTACAGAAGAACTGTAACTCTGCATTGCAGGTGTAAGCAGTGTTCCAGGGGACCCCAGGCGAACATGCATGCAAACAAGGCTACAGTACACAGGGCTGTAAGTACTGCATTATACAACAAAGAAGGGGTAACAATAGCAGTAAGTAACAATGCAAATATGTAGGCACTATCAACATGTACCCAGGAATACGCAGCACAGATGCCCATGGTAGAACCGATATTATGTCATACTTATTTGTGATCTGGACAACATTGGTACTGCACACATATCTAGATGCGTGAACATACACATGGCATAGTCGTTGTGGGCATCTTGACACCATTACTGTGCATGTCCACCATTGCATATCACTACTTGCGTTAGCTTTCCCCCTGTGCTACCCATGTATGCAGCTATCTGTTGACAACCTTACCACCGGCATGCAATTATGTGCAGCTGTTATACTTTGGTATGTACTATGGGTGCAGATAACAATTCAGGACATTCATACAGTTACTACAGCAGGCATGCTGGGGTACACACACAGTCATAGCAGCACACTGTACTGTTACCAACATGATACTACTAATACACGTCTATGTAGTCACCCTGTGCATCAGCAACGTGTTTACCTGTTCCCACAATGATGTTGGAGAATGCAGGAGGTGGCAAAGTGTCATCATATGCACAAGGTGTGGATTAGGTATGCCTGAGTCAGCCACTGATACCACCAATTGACATGTGTGTGTATGTGTGTTGGTGATGGGCAGCAGTACAGGGTGGGGCAGTGTTGGTGCAGTGTGTGCATGTATGTGGTTGCCCTAAGTGTTAACATTTCACATGTGTGTATGCACGCACACAGTTCCACCTCATGGCTGCCATATACAGGGGTTTGTGGACAGCCACAGACTGCACCTGGCAGGCCATACAGATCAGTGTCTGTGTGCATGGACATGGTACCTGTGCCTGGCAGGGGTGCTACGGACTGTATCCAGTACAAAGCCTGACTGGGTACTGTCATCAGAAGTGGGAGTGTGTTGACTGGACACATGTCCCTGTTGGGACTGTCCAGAGCCACGTGCACGTGGTCTCCTGGGGCGTTCCGATGACAGCACAGACCCAGCATTGCTGGGGCTGCTGCTGGCACTATGGGGGCATGCGCGAGCCTGTTGCCGTCCGCGCCGACTGCCAGCTGCTGCCGCTGCCGGCATACAGCCATGTCGACGTCGCAGACGCCCACCATTGCCCTGGCTCATGGACATCTGGTTGTGGAACTGCTGTAATATGTCCCCACAACATCTGTCTATGACATCGGTGAAGTTATGGATAGCATCCGCAATGTCACGCATACTGTCTGTCATGGCTGTGTGGCATGCTCTGAGCTCCCTCAGACCCTGTCTGGTGTACCTTTCCATACGTGACTGAGCCTGTATGACAGTCCGAAACATTGCTGAGGTTGACAGACCTCTTTGGGCACGTCGGCCAGAGGCAGTACGCCCACGGATGCTCCCACGAGAACCCATGGGCAACTGTCTGTGTGGTACCATCGGAGGACCCTGCCCATGGCTGCTGTGTGGGGATGCATGTGCCACAGGTGCCACATTACCCTGGTCTATGCCCGCTGTATCCTGTCCATCACCTAGGGACAATGGTGACATAGGATGTATAGGCAAGATGACTGTGCGCAATGATGGGGTTGACAGCTGTGTACTGTCAATTGGCTGACCAATGGCAGACCCTGACACACCTTCCTGTACCATTACACATATATCATCATTACCAGTAGCCGTGGCACAGGATTCAGGTTCCCTGCTGCAGGTCACCAGAGCAGCCCCAGAACCTGTGGGATGAAGACAGGAAGCACAGTTTACATTCTCCAGACATTGTTACCAGTGATGCACTTATACACACATGCACACATGGACACATGCACACAGGCACACATGCACACATGCACACAGGCACACATGCACACGTGGACACATGCACACATGCACACGTGGACACATGCACACATGGACACATGCACACATGCACACATGTTCACATGCACACATGCACACATGGTCACGTGTACACATGCACACATGCACACGTGGACACAGGCACACATGTACACATGCACACGTGGACACAGGCACACATGCACACATGCACACGTGGACACAGGCACACATGCACACGTGGACACAGGCACACCTGCACACATGCACACGTGGACACAGGCACACCTGCACACATGCACACATGGGCACTGACACACCTGCACAAATGCACACCCAGCAGTATACACACAGAGCACTACTGAGTTACACTACTGTTACTAGCATTATCAGGACTATTATAGGTTATGTTAAACACACTCACCAGCATGGATGGCCTGTCTCTCTGTAACCCTGGAGGGACCTGCAGAAATGATGAGATTAATGTCAGTGGGCACATCTGTCCCATTGATATTGCATATGATACAGTGTACAGAACAGTCAGGTGTACATATGGCATATTACCTGCACGCTCCATGTCGTGCTGCTGTGTGGAACCAGCCTCCATCATAATGCAGGTGTACTGCTGTTGGTGTTCCGGGGTTGGAGCCACAACACTTAGGAGTAGCCCCTCCAGTCTGGTGAGGGGGGGATGTGTGGCCACCCCACCTCCTGTGGCGACCTATTGCCTGTGGATATCTGATTCACGCTGCCAGACACTTCGGATTAAATCACTGCAGTGATGTCGTACCTGCTCATATGTCCTGTTATGCGTGCCAATTTCATTTACCCTACGGACAAGGTCTTGTCACAGTGCGGCCCTCTCCTGCTGGTTCTGACTGGTGCGGGAAAACAGGATGTCATACTGGCATAGCTAACATAGCCCTGGGCAAATGAGAGGAGGACTTTGTGTTAAACAACACAGACTACATGCAGCATATCACATGCCATTTACGTTTTATTGACGATGTCTTTATTGTGTGGGAAGGTGACACCTTGCAGCTTGGAGATTTTATCACTTACCTGAATCAAACAACCCCCTTCCTGAAGTTTACCTCTTCCCATAGCTGTACTTCAACCACTTTCTTAGATATGCAGATTTCCAAGGACATCAACAATAACAGAATCACCACTGATCTATTCAGAAAACCAACGAGGGTTAACTTATTACTCCACAGTAAAAGTCTATAGCCTGCAAAAACCAAGTATAATGTAGTGAAATCCCAAGGCTATAGATTAGCTCGAATCACCACAGAGATGGAACCATTTTTGAGAAACCTGAACAACTTAGAGAATGATTTTCTAGTGAGAGGCTATGAAAGTCAGATGTTAAAAAACATCCTGGAACCCATTATAGAACTGAAAAGGACTGAAGCACCTTCACTCAACCTCCCCAGTAGAAAAATGTTAAGTAATCCCACAGAGAATAACAAATGCAAAAATAGCTGCATCCTGACATACACTTTGGATTATCACAGTATCAAAAATATTATTGAAGAAAACTGGGACATTGTCACAGGAAACCCTTTTCTGATTAACATCTTAGGTGAAGCCCCATCATTTGTTTATAGGAAGACCAAGAATATTAGAAGTTTTGTTGAATTTAAACCTAGACCATGTGAGAAAAGCACTAAAAGATGTGAAACTAATTGTACATTTTGTATATTTATACAGCAAAGTGATAGTTTTTATTGCCCTTATTTAAAGAAGATCATTAGAACCAGTGCAGGGGGTGACTGTTCATAGGTTCATAGGTTCATAGGTTCATACTAGGCTATCTGCCCTAGGGCATTTATAAGCCTAGCCAGAATGTGTTTGGCTTTCGCCACCCATTTTAAATTTATTTTGCTATGCCCTTTTTCGAGGTTAGTATACTGTGCCTCTGTCTAACAGTGACACAGAAGTGATACCCGGGGTAAACCTATGATCTCCCATCCACTCATCAAGATTCCTCTTGAAGAGAGTCAATGAGGGACTCTGCCTAACCTGGACTGGGATTTTATTCCAGAGTGAAGGGAGCCTCTGGGTTATGAATCTGTCCCTCCAGCATGTCCTATTTATTTCAGTGCTGAGGTTCAAGTCTCTCGAGCGCGTAGCTCGATGGGATTTGGATTTTCTGAGGTGCAGCATGTCCATTAATTGTTAATGTCCATTAACTGTAACACTAAAAAAGTAATTTACAGGGCACAGTGCAATGAATGTGATGCATTCTATGTGGGCAAGGCTGTAAATAAACTCAAGTGAAGGATTTCATGTCATCTGTCAGAAATCCGCTCTGGATGTAAAAATAATGCACTAGCCAAACACCTTTCTCTTCATAAAAGACACACAGGTTTTAAGTTCCAGATCCTGGATCGCATAGACATGGGCGATCTTGAAGGAGACATCCCGAATATTCTGAAGAAACAGGAACTCATGTGGCAATTAAAGCTGAACTCTTTTAGAAAGCCTGGACTAAACTACTACTGTTCAGTTAAAAGTGCACTGGAACTTAGAAAATTGCCACATTGTTTACATGACTAAGTGTATTTTATTTTATTTATTTTTGACAAATTGGTTTTAAATACCATTTTAAATCATTTGAAATTTAAGTGTATATTTTGTTTCCATCATCATACATATATTTTTTTACTTTTTTCTGGTTTTCTTTTTTCCACTTTATTCAAAATGATGGTAATAACAATACTAACTAATTATACAATTATATAGGTTTTTAGGGTTCTTGTACACAGACCTGAAGAAGTCTAGAAGGACGAAAGCGATCTTTGTTAACAATAGGTTATGAAAATAGAAACTGATTTTTACATGCAAAATGTATATGTATATATTTATATATAATTTTTGATCTCAAAATGAACTAAGGTTGATATATTTCCAGCCATGTAGTATATTGCCTTGTATAAAATCACAGACTTAATAATTTGGTTAAATAAGATGTACCATTAAAGTACATTAGGGCTATATATTATTATGACAGCTACTAGGTAGGGCAGGACCAGCTCGAATGTCACACTGATGGGGGAAGGGATGTGAATTTAACATGTGTACCAATAACACTTTGTTTTACAGCACAATAAACCACTCCCATGCCTGATAAAAAGCATATATATATTTAGAAAGCTTGTGAGGAAATTATTACTCTATTTTTGTTTTACTTGGATCGCTTGTCTGTGTACTTAATAAAGGATTTTTGACTGGAAACAGACTGCCTGCCTTGCTTGGATTACTTTCGAATACTTAGTAATGCTGTAAAATTATATATTTTCTATTATTACTTTTTGACTTGACGAGTTTACGTTCGCTACTTCTATTACTATTGTCTGATCTGATTAATATACAGTGATTAACTAGAAATATATGGACTGAAAATCTTCCACACAGAGAAGTTTCTTACACTGTTTTGTTTTTAGACTCACTACACTTTAGTGGGTTGTTTTGAGACTTCAGGGATACCACGGAGATTACTTGTTTACTGTTGCAGGACCAGTACCAGGGCTCCCAATACAAAGCAGTGGCCTGGGAAAGTCTCGCCCATGATCTCACCAGTGCCACTGGTATCCCTCGGGCTGGTGAGCAGGTCCGGCACCACTATGCTGACTTGATGTGAAGGAAGACAGAGCTCTTGGTACAGTGGGTCCAAGAAGCACGACAGAG
This sequence comes from Protopterus annectens, assembly GCF_019279795.1. Lineage (NCBI taxonomy): Eukaryota > Metazoa > Chordata > Ceratodontiformes > Protopteridae > Protopterus > Protopterus annectens. Next base: position 94,860,211 of record NC_056731.1, on the reverse strand, counting down.
GGGGTGATGTCCCAGCAGTGTGTAACTATTCATAGCAATAACTGTTTACCAAAGTCCAGCCTATTTATGGGATGGATAGGTATGCATAAATGTTTCTCTATCTTCATTACAGCTCCAGCTGAGCTTTCTGCTAACCAGGAAGCCCATGCCAGCAGGTTGCAAAGGCTGCATGGCGAGGCTGGTGAGTAACACTCTAGCTTGTACTATTCATACCAAATAAATATAAAGGAGTAGAATGTCACCTGGCATTATTAAAAATGGGTATGGTTTCTATGGAATAAAGCAGACAGTATTACAGTAATAGTCTCATATAGGTCATATATTAATAAAACTGTAACTGCCTGTGAATAAAATTCAAAACACTGGACTGGTTGTGCTTACTCTGGTATGGTATGATTTGAAATATGTACAGGTTATGCATAGCAACGAAAGCTCTGAAAGCATTAAATAATCAAGTCTCATCTGACAAAGTTAGTGCCTCTAAAACACGAGATTAACTAATATTATAAAGGTCATGCACCAAGAGCTATTTGAATTGAAAAATTATATATGCGCCTTCTGTTGGTTTCTTGCTGTTACTTGCATTTACATACATGCATACCACAGTATATTTAACTATTTATTGTGACCAACTAGTCTTATTACTGTATTGTACTAAGTACAATAAATACACTGAGACAAACTGCTTTAGTTAATACACATTTACTATTACATTTTCCTTTCATGCAACACAGATGCTGTCAGCTCTCTATGGCAAATTCCTAAAGCTTATTTATACACACTCATATTTATACCAAAAAGTCTGATACTTTTTCTCAGTCTGATGTATTACAATCTTTCTTTGCATAGAAATTTTCTTTGTTCTTTCTAATTTATGATTTGTCTTTGATTCTTTTTCAAGTTCAGTGGTCCAAGAAAATCCAGTCTTGCATTATCTAAAATGTGGTGTTCCAGCACTACCTGAAATTTGATGTTCCAGCTTTATCTTGCTTGATGTTACATCTCTTTACTTCATTGATGTCCTTCCAGCTGCCATCTGTGCAGTTATTTTTACAGACTTTTGTTTCTCAATGACATACTCCTTTACATGGATGCAAATATCTAATTAAGCTATGCCAGCACACTTACTACTTTCTTTTTTTCAGCATTTTATACTATTCCTAAACTAACCCTTTATATTTCATATTATTATTGCAGTTTTTTATTCAAGCTAATAATCATGCTAGCAACAGTTCTTTCAGTTCCCCGTTATTTTATTTTTTTGAGGAACGAACTAAACTTCAGTTAAAGGAAAGACTGCATTTGTTTCGTCAGTACTGCTATTTACAGTATTTACCATGACTTGTTGAGTTATTACAACTCTTTATAACCTGCAGCATATAAAACAATTTTAAGCTGTCATTATTATTATGACCCCCAAAACTACTAACACAGGATGTATTAACCAGTTTAGCAATTTGATCCCACATGATGACTATCTTGTGAATATGTCCCGCCAATTATGGGCAGTGTCAGCTTCTGTTTTTAACTTTTATTATTAATACTGCATTATTTGAAACCACACATACAAACTGTGGTGCCACTTTAACAAACATTTTGAAATTTGAAGGCAATATTGTCCATTTATACAACATTTTGTTCAATTTACAAATGTAGATACATTAGTACTAAATTGTAATCTGTCTATCAAAGCTACTTGTAATGACTCGTAAAAGTACAATCTGTGAAATATCTTGTTCTACTAGTTTTCATATCAAGCTCTTTTAAATCTGTATTTGGTATCTTTAAAACTTGGAAATGTAATATTGAAGTGCAATATTGTTTTTTTTTTGGTACTGTTGTCCTATCATAGTACAAGTATTTTTACCATTTGATCTGTATGAAGTACTGGCCTGTTACCCAAAATGGTAAGTTTTAACCCATGGTCCTTTTTGTATTACTGTGTTGTTTATACAAATAAACAGAGTATTGGTAGAAATCATACCCTTTTTTTCCCTGTTGAGTTTATTTTTATTTTTGTGTTATTGTCTACACAATGTGACATTTTTTCATGATGTCTTTCCTTGTCAGAACTGTTACATTGTTGAGGTAATGTACAGCATTTAATAGAGATAGAGATGTTTACTGAAATGTTTATGTCAGTCTTAGATTTTTTCTCTACTTTTATGTATGCCTGACCTTGTTCAGCTAACCATGCTGTTATATTTGTGTTACATGTTATCCTCCCAAAGGTACATGCTATATGCTTTTTACAACTGAAATTGTCTTGTGTTCTGTTTTGTGTAGCATTTTCCTACACTTTATTCGTGAAATATTGTAATTCCCTCTGTTTTGATGTTCAGAATGATGCAAATGAAATGCAGATGCCTGTGTTGAATGCTGCACCCCTTGTCTCATAGCTGCATTTTTATCTATAGTCCTTGAAGCATGTTCCAGACACTGAGCATTCAGCTTGTCTCGAGCTGTACCAGGATATATGTATGATAGCAAACAGAAATACATGTATTTAACTAACTATATTATTTCTACATATATTATAGCAACAGATGTGTATATGCATCTAACTAGTAAATAAATGTGCACATGCATTTATACATTTTTAAACATATTTATCACTCTATAAATTCCCTCTGTTTTATTTTAAATACAAAGCTGTCTATATTAGTATGTACTTTTTTAGTCAAGTTATATTGCTATTAACTAGAAACACACTGGGAAACAAAACCTTTAGTTTTCTTTTGATACAGCAAGTTAACACAGTTTTATATTGTCAACACAATGATAACAAGTATTGCCAGTTATGAGTTGTATTTTGCAGTTGCTGAATATGACTCTATACAGTAATTTATTGACAATGCTTGAGGATTTTATTGCAAAGGCATTGCAGTCTTGATTTTTGAAAAAAAACACTTATGTCATAAATGTCAAACTTTGACTTGTTACTTTATTTACATAGATAAACTATTTAGTATATGCTGTACAGAATACACTTCCTTGTACAGATTGATTTTGCATTTGTACATACATGGCTGTAATGTACACTCAGTTTAGTTTACAAACTTAGCATTAAACTGAAGCCTGCTAATTACATTACTTGAAACGTTAAAATATATTAACACTTTGTAACTTTTGCAGTACTGTTTACACAGTTAGTGTAAAATTGAAAGCATGCCCTTCTCCCTGTAGTATACATCATTTTATTGCAGTGTTGTTTATTTGTTTTATGCTATGAGAATTAAATGTATGCTTTCCTTTTGGTTGTTACCTAGACTGTGACACTTTGGTCTTACACATTTGCTAATATTTTTGCCCATTCTCAAAAACAGAAAATATTTTTATAAAGCTTTTGCTGTTGCCTGTACTGTCAAAGTTGTGATAGGAATCACTTTTACCCATTTTGAAAAGACATTTACTGTTACTTGTAGCTATTTGTACCCTCTCTTTTTGTAAAGGGACCTGCATAATTTATTTTAACTGCATACAATAGTCCATATACTGACTGTAGTCGGTGTAGTATTTACTTGCAGACTTTTGTTCTTTTTGCATAATGCTGCATGTGAATACTTAACAATAATGTTTTAGAAAAACATAAGCCATTTGGCCTGGTGACCAGTCTTGTTTCCTTGACCTTATAAATGTCAGTACCAGTAACATTTTATCTTATACAGCATTCCTTGTAACTACCCATTCCGGCCTGGAAAGATTTGAGCTCAAATACTTTTTTTTCTTTCTGCACATTCCAGACGCCTAACCCATAACTCCTTCAGCACTTACTCACACCTTTAGTCATTCATTAATATACATGCAACTTGATATTAGAATGCAGTTATAATAAACATTAGCTTGCCTAACTATGCATAATATTGTTTTTGAATACTGTTTTTGCTGGAGTCTTTGCTATTTTATTATGCTGTCATACAATTACAAAATAATGTAAGAAACAATAGAGATATTGGCTTAACTAACACATGCTTAAAACAAATATATTTACATGAATTACATTTGCTGTTGTGTGCCTTTTGCTGTACTTTAGGTGAAAAGAAAATACATGGAGTCAGTCTTGTGATGTCATGTCTTTACTGTGTTTAACTACTTTCATTTGATTTCTATGCACTAGAACTGTTTTGTTATTTGAAATGGTTTGAAAATCACCATTTAACTGCTTTGCTTTAACTGAATGAAAGTTTGTGCTGTGTACGCTTAACCATTTTATAAATGTAGAATACTACGTCATAAATTATTTTTTATCAGTGTAGTGAACTGCTGTTGCTTTAACTCTTTACTAACCAGATTATGTTTGTCAGTATTCTGTTTTGCTGACTTTATAAAGCTCTTATGCACTTCTGAAAAAGTGTTTGTATATGTTGTCTGAACTTTTTGAACTTACTCTGTGTCTTAGAAGTTTATTAAATTAAATGTGCAAGTGGTTTTATGCCACTTTTGTCTAGCAAGATGTACAGAAGATTTTGTAAATAACTGACTTGACTGATATTGTAATTCTGAAATTAACATTTTACATGTGGTGACAGGACATAATGCATCTGGTTGTTTACCATTACTTTTATGATTGCACACAGAAAGCAGTTTCATATGACTTGCACAATAAATGTTTACTGTCATACCAATGATGTTGCTCTTTAGGACACCGGTCAAATATAATGCATTTACATAAAGCATTGACATGAACTTTACCTAGTAAAGTACTACATGTGCTACTGTTTTGTTTATATCAATGTTTAAATTCTGACCATACATGTGCTGGACTATTATTACTGTCTACCTGAAAGGTAGTCTTACACTGTACACCTTTGTGTTTTATGGCATCCATGCTGTAGAATGAGAAACAAAAAGAAAATTACCAGTTTCTGTGTGGAAGGTGTCCAAGTCTTCCGTCGAGAAATAATGTAAAGTTCCTCATTGATTCTCCCAAAAGGTGGTCAAACACAGCTGGCAGATTCAGCTGTGTGAATGTACAGGACCTGTGGAACTTGCAGAGGTACACTGTTCTGCTACTGGATACTGTGCATAAGAAGGAGGCAAATGTTTGCACTACAACTGGACATACTAACTGAATAAAATGAAAATGAAGCTGTAGTTGTCACAAAAAGAAACCATTCAGTCCGTCAACTGTGGCTTGACCCTGAAAAATTATATATGCGCCTTCTGTTGGTTTCTTGCTGTTACTTGCATTTGCATGCAAGCATACCACAGTATATTTAACTATTTATTGTGACCAACTAGTCTTATTACTGTATTGTATTAAGTACAATAAATACACTGAGACAAACTGCTTCAGTTAATATGAATTTACACACCCCTCAACCTGACAACATCAAAAATCTGGACAAGGCCCTTGAAAAATAGGTACAAATCTGTACACTGATTAACATCTAATTTAAATACATAATTATGTAACCCCACCCACTCCATTGGAATTGTGGGATACCAACTTTCAAACATAACTGAAGAACAGGCAACCAAAATATGGGTGCCAGAGTCCCCCTGCAGCCATTCCAATGTCCCATTACCTGACTATTTCGCCCTAATTACCATAAACACCAGTGTGCATACTGCTTTACTTCTACAATGATTATTTGGATTTTATTTTTACAGCACTGACTGCACAACAATGGAAAAACACTACTAGACCTCTAGTAAAAGCAATATTGTCTCACAATGAAATTAGTTGGCATTAAAACTTGTCTGCCCTTGAAACTCACATTCATTGAAACAGCATTGAAACCCACTCACACCACATCCAAAGAAAATCTATTTGGCCAGTGCACCAAATGCAAACACTCTCGACTTTTAGCTACTAATGACACAATGTATTTTAACCTGAAAGGCCAGTTACATTTCAGGTGAGCTTCATGTATTGGCCTGCATTACTTTGCACATAATAACACTATCGGGGGACCTTTCACAACCCTTCTAATACACAAGTACAGCATATAGTAAAAAGCAAACTCAAAATGGCAATGAAGGAAAAAACAAAGCTGAGGCTAAGAATGTACACAGCTTTACATGTATATCTGCAAAGCATATTACTATACACTTTACAGACAAACGTATATGAATTATTCATTCACAGAGGTAAAACCATCCTTAAGTAATAAAAACCACAATCAGATATATTCAGAAATGTCCAGGCCATTTTTTTTTGAAAGTGCAAGTTGTTATGCTGTCATAATGAACTGTAGCCTTAAAAGAACAGAAAAAAACAGAATTAGATAGATAAAAATATTATGATTTGCAGGGAAACCACACAACAGCTAAAAACACCACTTGTAATCAGCTGTACAATAATACAGATTTCTTTACCACTAGAGTTACAATAGAGGAAACAAAAAACAGTGCAACAACATCTTTATATAATCCATCCATCCACAATCAACAACATGGTTTAACAGTAACAGTCAGTCATCTACAGCCAAGTTCACACTACCAGGTGGCTATATAATCATTTAAGGAAATTAATAACTACTGATTTTGCTATATAGGACTAAACTACTTAAGGGCAGTTTGTCAATCCGAAAAGCAATTACCAAAGCCTTATGTAATATTATTGCAACTATACTAGATTATTAAGCTGTGGGTCTGTGAATGTGAGCAAACTTCCCAGATGTGGTCATGAATATAAAGAACAGGAAACACTGGCAAACAGGGAAGCACAAAGGATAGAAGTTCTTTGTTGCTAATAAGCTGGAAGTTACTTTGATAACAGCTGGGGTTAGATTTTTTGAATGAATACCATACACCATTAATGCTCGAGCATTTTAACACTGCAAAAAAACTTTCCAGCCAGCCTAGGTCATGGGTCATTACCGATAATGGTATAACTGTGCAAGTTAATTATCTTACAGCAACAGAAAACACAGACAAACCAATCAAGCACAACTAGCTGCATGATGATTCCAATTACATCTTAACAGTTAAGCCCGAGACTGGGTTACTTGAGCAGAAACTCTGACAGACAATGTAAGAGGAAGTGAACAATGCACAACTCTCAACTGCAACACACTAATGAAGTACAACTAACAGTTTGGAACACTTAATTAAGCATTCCAAATAAAATACTCCAGTATTAAAAAAAATAAAAGCCTAACCAATGACCTCAAATGGTGAACAAAGGTTTCCAACCCTTCAAAAAATCTCTTTATTGAATTCTACACAGATGTAATTTTTAGATCTCTGTGCATTACAAGGCATAAAAAATACCTCAGATTTCTTTCATCATATTTTTGGTCTTCCCATCATAAAATGTGTTCTTTTCTGGTAAATCTTAACAGAAATGAGTTTCAGACTTTATATCCACCAGAGAATACAGTTTAAACCAAAGCCTGTTATTCTCAACTTTTCTAAAGTTTATTAAGAGCAACATTTAACATTTGCTGCCAGCTTTGAGTCTTTAGCTTGTCCAGATTTCTAGCACAAAAAAGTTGAGAGGTATGAAAATGCAGAGAAGGTTTTCTGCCAGTATAGCACAATACATAACCTAGTATAAGCAGAGCATGGCAAAGCTATGTGGCCATTCCCCAGATCCATCCATGCCAAATGATAAACAGTGTAGTGGTTACCTTACATTCTGCACCAATCCTAAAAAGGGTACATAAAATAATAGGCAAACCCATGTCAACAAAAGCACAGAACAGCATCACCTTCATCTACCACAAAAATTATTGCTCAATCCAGTTAACTTTTCCAATTTGTGCCTCAGTTCTGTTCAGACTCAAAGAACTACAAGTGTAAAACTGTTACAAGAGAACAGTACCACTTGGCCTACAGAAAACATTGGATAATTCATATATTGTAATGTAACAAACCCATCACAGGCCAAAAAAATACAATCTCTGTGCATAAAGGAATGCCGTCAATTCTTACCCCAACAAAACAAAATAGTTAAACAGGTTGTTAAACAGTAAATGCTGTCTACACTTGACGTAGGGCATGCATGTCACATGCATAAATACTGTAATAGGCACACAGACAGACATGCAAATACACTAGTACCATATAGAATAAATTGTATACAGCAACAATAAACAGATGTTTTGAAGCTGTTACAGAAAACCCTTGTTCTGTCTCAACAATCAAAAATGTTAATCTGTCGATGGTCGTCCGAGATTATATCTAATCAGCAAGCGGGTTCCTACATTTGCATTGAAGGCAATCTTGGGGTTAGTACACCCCCCGCCCGGCTGCCCCGCGTGTTTTCCCGATGCGCCCAGCCAGCTACATACCAAACTTCAGGAATAGTACAGACAAGTTCCCTTCCCTCCACCTCTTCACAGCAATGGGTAAAACTTACCAATGGACCCCACGCAGCAACCACCAAAAGGCTTGCTAGAAGCAGTCTCAAGATCCTCATTACCGCTGTTGTTAAAAAGTCTGCTAGAGACAAGTATACTGATGCAAGAATAACTTGTCGGCTCACTCGCATAGCTCTTCAGCAACTGTTTGTTGCCATTCCAGGTTCCCGCTCGCATTTCAGACAGGCCGGAAATGCGTGAGCTCCTTGAGCTCAATTCCGACAGGCTGGGAGAGTGAACTGATATCATCGCACAGGCTGGTAACCCTGGGGGAGCTGACGTCATCACGTATGCAATCACATCAGCTCTAACAGCCGCGAAAAATTAAAAACAAAAGAGAAAATCGGAACTGAAGGGGTGCCACTCGGGAATCGTGGCACCCCTTCATTTGAACCCCAAAACTCGGTAAAAACCGAGCAATTCGGCACGGTTGAGAGGTATGTGCATTTACTATTACATTTTCCTTTCAGATCTACAAGCATGCAACACAGATGCTGTCAGCTCTCTATGGCAAATTCCCAAAGCTTGTTTATACACATTCATATTTATACCAAAAAAACTGATATTTTTCTCAGTCTGATGTATTACAATCTTTCTTTGTATAACACTTTTCTTTGTTCTTCCTAATTTATGATTTGTCTTTGATTCTTTTTCAAGTTTGGTGGTCCAAGGAAACTCAGTCTTGCATTATCTAAAACATGGTGTTCCAGCATTATCTGAAACATGATGTTCCAACTTTATCTTGTTTGATGTTACATCTCTTTACTTCGTTCATGTCCTTCCAGCTGCCATCTGAGCAGTTATTTTTACAGACTTTGTTTCTCAATAACATACTCCTTTACATGGATACCAATATCTAATTAAGCTATGCCAGCATGCTTACTACTTTCTATTTTACTACTTTCTATTTTTCAGCATTTTGTACTATTCCTAAATTAACCCTTGATGTTTCATATCATTCTTGCAGCTTTTTATTCAATCTAATAATCATGCTAGCAACAGTTTTGAAAAGACAGTGAATACTATTATTCTTTCATGAATAGTAATGTTGTGTTAACCACTGTTTTCCACACTGTGCTATGTGCGTAGGTATGTATAGGAATGTATGAATGAGAATGTTGTAATTACAAGGTCAGATTGTACAACAAAGAGAGAATGAGAAAGAAACCATTCAAAGAAAAGACAACAGTTTTTCAATAGCTCTCTCTGATGAAACACACACTTGTATTTTTAGCAGAAACATCCATGGTTCGAATCCTGGGAGTGGTATTAAGCTGTATGCATAATTTCAAGTAGGATTTTGTGAAAATGTGTAGAAACAGTCGGGTAGTATTTAACAAACATTCCCTCCACAGGTCTTCCAGGTAAGAGAAGGTATAAAGTAGCTATAAGAAGACTGTAGTTATACTGTGTCCAACACCCATGGTCCAACCTCAAGGCTGCAAATGACAGCAAGATAAGTACATACACCAAGTGGTCTCCCCAAGAAATATTCAAAAGTGTCATGCTGTCACAGCTACTGGTCTCTGCTAACAACAACCAGGATGAATGATAGAAACCAAGGCACTGTGTGTCAGTAGCACACACACACACACACACACACACACGCACGCACGCATGCACGCACGCGCGCACGCACACACACACACACACACACACACACACACACACACACACACACACACACACACAGTATGAGTGCACATATGTAACCCTGACTATATGAATATGGGTAGAAACAGTCATGTAGTATTAACAAACATTCCGTCCACAGGTCTTCCAGGTAAGAGAAAGTATAAAGTAGCTATAAAAAGGCTGTAATTATACTGTGTACAAACATACCACTGCCCAACCCAAGGCCATAGTTATTGCAATAATACCTGTAGAGTAATGAGTAGAGCAATGATCATTAAAGCTGTGACCACTGCAAGAATCTACATTTGTTAACTGACATCTCTCCCCCCCCACCGTATCTTCACCAATAATCTAAATACATAAATGAATGGGTATGTTTTCCACCAAACCTACTGTTGGGACATGTGTCCTGTTATTCTAAAAATGTTGAAATTTATTCCAATTAATGTTCCCTGTTCAAATACTATCATTGATGGCCTGTTGCTACCAATGTAACCTGCATGCTGGTGTAATGCCCAGTGTGGTTCCATATATGCATGTGTTCTGTTTACTATGCAAATGTTCCAAATCTGTTATATTGGGTTAATGGGAATACTCATGCATGCTGTTATAACTAATCCTGGAATGTGTTTACCATTACTATCCAAAATATGTTCTAAAACTGCAACATTATAGGACATCAGGGAAAGGCTGATCCCAGCGGATCCGCCTTTTCCACCTCATCTGGCCATGGCACTAGGCTCCAGCATGTCTGGGAGCCCTGGGACCCAGCCTGGGACCTCCTCATCTGCAGGTCCTGCACCACCTTCAGGTGGAAACTGTCTCAGGGGATGGGTCTTTCCCCCCCGGGCACGGGCACGGACAGGATCCTGTCACCCAAAACCATGTCCAGGGTCTAGTATGCAGCAAGCTCTGCAAGGAATTTGGAGATCTACTACGCCAGCTTGAGGGCTGAGTGGCACATTTAGAGGGTCAGTCTGCCCCTCCTGCTCAGCCCCCTGCACAGCCACCTTTGAAGCTGTGAATGTGCAGTGGTGATTGCCCATGGGTGGGGACCTTAGTCCCACTATATCCATTTGGGGGCTTGTGGGCTTCCAATTACCAAACACCCCTCTCCTTCCAAGGTGTTTACCCCCCATATGTTATATACTGCTCCTATATGCTGTCTTGTCTGTCTTCCTACCCAACTTACCTCCCCAAATATACAAACTATCCTTCTCCAACATCCCAGTCTCACCTTAAAAAAAATAACAAAGGGCAATCTGTTCCCAAAAAAAAAAAATTGCCCCATACATAGCTGCACATTTTGCACACGTGTTCACTGGACACATGTAATCTTCTCTAATTGGCTTCACAACACATTATTGTTGTCCTCACCCAGGGACTCAGGGGTTTGAGTGTCCAAATTTACCTCTAAATTCAGTATATATGCACAGCTGTTGCTGTAGAAGAAATGGACATCTATGGACCTTCCCTACACCCATCCTGCAACCCCCTAGCTATCTGTCATATTGTTTTACCCTCTTTGTGCCCCCTTTTGCACTACTTTCCTATCACCCCTTTTTTCTTTTCTTTTAAAGAAATTAGCATGAGGGGTAAGCAGGAGTAGGCAGTAGTAAGTGGGACTAAGCCTGTTTGCATAGTGCTACGCAATGCCTACACAGATTAAGCACTTTTAAGGCTAACTGTCTGTAAGCATATTTAACTGGAAATTAGAGTTGCTTACCAACACGCAAACCCGTGCAAATCCACTTAAAACTGCTTAAAAGTGCTTTAATCACTCTGTATCCAACAGCTCTTGTTTTGCCCAGCAACAAAATAATCAGCCCTTCCAAGCCTTGAACCCAGGATCCTGCATACCCTAGTCACAGCAGATTACCACTAAGCCATCTGAGCCAAACCTCTCAACCATACCGAATTCCTTGGTAAATATCAGTTTTGAGGGCAAAATATTGGGGTGTCACGAATTCTCGATTGGCCCCTTTAATTTCCCAGGTTTATTTTTGTTCCTGACGTTATCATGCATGATGATGTCATCTTCACAAGGCAGCTGCCATTTGTTACTACTTAATTTAAACTGTAGCAGTCAAGAGCTCCGTGGATTTTTTCTCTTCTTATTCACAGTCCATCTTCCCCCAACCCCCATCCAGGTATGTCTCAGGTTTACTGCTTATTTTGTGTTTTTTCATATACTCGAGGTTTTCTTTGGCTCTGAAACAAGAGCTGCTTATTTTATGTCCAAGAGCTAGCTGTATTTGCAGTCCGAGAGAAGCTTTATTTATGTATTGAGAGAAGCTGCTGTGTGTGTTTAACTGCTGTGGTCCATCCGAGAGAAACTTTATTTAACTGCTGCAGTCCATTATTGTATGTTGCTTATTTTATGTCCGAGAGGCTGCACTAGCTTTATTTATGTATTGACAGAAGCTACTGTGTGTGTTGAGCTGCTGCAGTCTGTCCTAGAGAAGCTTTATTTAAAAGCTGCAGTCCATTATTGTATGTTGCTTAATTTATGTTGAGAGCTAGCTTTATTTATGTATTCACAGAAGCTGCTGTGTGTTTTAGCTGGTCACCTGGTCCATTATTGTATGCTGCTTATTTTATGTCCGAGGGCTATCTGCTGTGTGTGTGTTTTAGCTACTGCAGCCCATCCATGAGAAGCTTTATTTAAACGCTGCAGTCTGTTCGACAGAAGCTGCTGTGTGTGTTTTTTAGCTCTTTATGTTATTGTATGCTCAGCTCAAGGTCCATTATTGTATGCTAATGCCCAAGTTGTTCGAAACGAGAGTTGCTTTGTATTCTGCTGCTGCAGGCAAACAAGAGCTGCTTTTGGTCCGTTATTGTATGTTCAAGTTGCTCAGAGCTGCTTCTGTATTCTGCTGCTGCAGACAAATGAGAGCTGCCTAAGCGATGAAGCTTTGTATCTATGTTTAATATGCCCGACGGGGAGGTACGACATGCTGAAGCTTAGGGAGCTACCAGAGGGGTTATGTCCAATATGCTGAAACTTAGGGAGCTACCTGAGGGGTTTTGTATGTGTGTGCATGTTTGTGTGTGTGTGTGTGTGTGTGTGTGTATGTGTGTGTTTTAGGTGGTCTGTTATTGTATGCTCAAGTTGCTCTGAAATGAACGAGAGCTGCTTTGTATTCTGCTGCTGCAAATGAGAGCTGCTTTTGGTCCGTTATTGTAACTTACATTTCATAATAATGTCAAGGGGGTCAGTGTAATATCCTAAGTACAGTACAGATGTCTTGGACATACAGATCTTACAATGATGTTCAAATTCATTTCATCCAGCAGTAGAGACAGGTATGCTTTGATAATTTTTACTCACCATATCTGAAATGATATAAAACCTATAGGTGATGTTTGCATTAAGAACATCATTGTAAAATTTTCATGTCATTCAGATGATAACAAAAATAATATTTTGACATTTATTTTATTTTATAATATGAGAACTAATGTGTGTCTAATACAAGTAACACCTTTGCTTCACAGATTGCCTTTTATAACAGAAAATTAATGCATTCCATATTTGCTTTGGGTGTTTTAACCAACAGTCATAGAGTAACTATTTTAATTATTTAAAAAACATTCCATTTCCAAGTATTATATACTCGAAGAGACTCTCAAGGGAGATATGCATTCCTCTCAATTGTACAGATTTTCACAGAATATCCAGATTTTTGCCTTATATTTTTGGTCTGTTTTTCATAAAATTAAGGTTTTCTGGCAAATTGTTGGCCAGTCATTAAGGAGTAATGTTAGAATATAATGACAGACATCAGAGAATCAGGCTTCATATCATTCAGAAAAATTATGCTAATCAAAACCTATTATTCTATCACCTTTCTAAGTTTGTAAGAGCAAAATTTAAAAATTGTCCCTATTTTTGGCTGCCTCCCCATTATTGATGGCTTTGTCTATATTTCTTGCTCTAAGAGGTTGAGAGGTATGAGCTTCATGTCTATGTTTAGTATTTCTGACAGGGAGGTATGACATGCTGAAGGTTAGGGAGCTACCAGAGGGGTTGTCTGTGTGTGTGTGTTTCAGTTGGTCCGTTATTGTATGCTCAAGTTGCTCTGAAATGAGAGCTGCTTCGTATTCTGGTGCTGCAGACAAACAAGAGCGATGGAACCTCATATATATGTTTAGTATGTCTGGCAGGGAGGTGTGTGTTTGTATCTTGGAAGGAGTTAAGTTAGTTAAGTTTTAAAGAATGTCGACTCTGGGTCATACTTTTGGTATGTTCCTTATCTCTCAACTTTTGGTCTGTTCCATATCTTTCAACTGTCCAGATTTTTGCAGAATGTCCAGATTTTTTTCTCTCATAATTTTTGGTCTGTTTCGCATAAAATTTTCTGGCTACTCACCTGAGGATTGAAGTCACAAATAGTGATAGATATTTCAGTCTGAGGCTTTGTATCATTCAGAAAAATGCAAGCTAATGCAAACCTGTTATTCTATCAACTTTCTAAGAATAATATTTAAAATCTGCCCTGTTTTTGTGCATTTGTCTACCAATTATTTTTGGTTTATCCAGATTTCTTGAGATAAGAGGTTGAGAGGTATAGCCTGTTCCTCTTAAAATGTGTGGTTCTCTAGCAAATCAGTGAGAAATGAATTCACTAAATAAAGGCAGCCATTTATGTTTCAGTCTTCCTATCTTTCAGGAAATGCATGATAACACGCATTTTATTCTAGCAACTTTTCTAAAATTATACATGCAATGTTTAAAATGTGTCCCTGGTTTTGGGCCTTTGCCCCCCCCCCCCTCCAATACATTTTGCCTTTTCCAAGATTTCTTGTGCTGCATAGCTCTTCAGGGGGAGAGAAGTTTAATGCTGCTTATGCCATGTCTGCTTATGCTGTTAGTAGCACAACAGGTAAAATACTTGCTTTTGATGCAGAAGGCTGTGGGGTTCTACTACTGAGTCCCACAGTATGTAGCTGGATTGCTGATACTGTACTGTGTTGCACTTTTTAAGGTGGTGGATGCTCCAGTCCTGAGAATGTCCTCTTTGGCAGAGATACTTAGTAACTATGAACCTGTTATCAGTTTGCCATCCATTCCTTATTGCAATATTACTAGCTTATCATTTTTTAATGTAATATAGGCAATTTATTCCTCAAGTGCAACAGGCACTTTATTTGTAGATTAAACAATGAAATATAAAGTTGTTTGCTAGCAGCAACCTCTTAATTAGTTACAGCTCTCTTTAATGTGGAATTATTTAGATGACTTTTACTTCTGCAGAGATTGTGCATATTTACTTATACTGGTGGATTGTAGATGCTTAAGTAGACTTTTATGATGGAAATGTTCTGAAATGGGCAGATTTGTCATTATTGGTTCATGCATTTTGTTTAATTTCTTAATGGAAAAATGTTCAAAACAATAAATTTAAAATTAGTTCTAACAAGTGTGGTGTATTATACAAGGAATATAATTTAATACAGTCAGGAAGGTGTATCAAAGAACACATGTATGTTTTGTGTACAAGGGGCCTATGATTTGAAAATAGCCCAAAGTTAATCTTTATCCACCACTGGCCAGATGCATTTTCTTTGAATGTGGGTTTCAGTGCTGTTTCAATGGATGTGAGTTTCAAGGGCAGAGAAGTTTTAATGCTAAGTCTATTTTCATTGTGAGACTATATTGCTTTGTTTATCAGATGTTTATTAGTGCGTATGTGCTATAAAATGTGAAATAAAAGTTTTAAATGAAATCAAAATAATCATTGTAGAAATAAAGCAGTATGCACATTACAGTGTTTATGGCAAATAGGGCACAATAGCCAACTAATGGGACATTGGAATGGCTGCAAGGGGGAGGGCTGTGTATGGGGGGCCCCATTGGACCATGATTTTGTGAGGGGGGAAAGGGCAGTAAACTCAGACAGCTCCGGCTGACACAAACTCTAGCTATTTCACTGATGAGTAGGCCATGGAGAATGACTTTTAGAGGTCCTAGCAAACTATAATCTATTGATAAGATTAGAAAATTGCCTACCATTAAATGCCCTAGTCTTACCACAAAACCCACATACTGGAAGTGGCAAGTCACCAAAAACAAAATCCTAACATTCATCATCTCCCTTTCCAGTGAACATTATTGCTACACATTTAAAAAAAATGGTTACCATTTACTACAGTGTTTGGGGCCATATTGTGGTGGTCTGTTCTTCGGTTTGTGTTTGAAAGTTGGTATCCCACAATTCCATTGGAGTGGGTGGGGTTGCATAATTATGTACACAAATTTTATGTTAATCGGCATACAGATTTGTACCTATTTTTCATGAGCCTTTGTTCAGATTTTTGATGCTTCCAGGTTGAGAGGTATGATCTGAGCTGTACATACGTCTCATGTTTATTCAAACATATCATGCAGCACAGTCATTCAACAGTATGGAAAATGTGTGTGTCCTAGGTCTGGAACTTCATACAAACATGTAGTTGGGCTGTGTCCACAAGTCTTGTTGTAAGAGGCATTCCTACCTGCTGTCTGTAACACTGCTGCCCACACACATGAAGGATGTCTTCCATACAGGCAAGGTAAAGGGACAACGGCCACATGAAGTAGTCATCTATAGTAGTGGGTTGCTATGACATTGGCTATTGGAAGAACTACACAGCTGCTGCATGCAATTATCAAGTGGGGAACGCCAGTTGGTGCAGAGGCCATCACCTACTCATGAGCATCACCTACAAAAGCCATGCTGTAACCTATTCAAACCAGCTTGATTCCTGTAGTGGAAAGAGAGAGCGAGAGAAAGAGAAAACAAAAAAAAAAAAAAAAGAATAAAAACAAATACAACCCCCCCCCCCCACCAAAGCAAATAAAGCAAGGAAGACATAAACCGGAACACAGAAGAGAGCATCACAATAAAACAGGTATGTGAAACGTAAGCATGTGATTGAATGTAGTACTTGGTCTGTAATAATGGGGTAGATGATTTTGAAAGAATTAAATCTGCCAACAAGACTTACTGTAATGATGTCCTGCTGAACAACTGCTATGGACATAGCATCTGGCTCTGTCTGCAGTGGCCCATACCTGTCAACTGTACAGATCTTCACAGAATGTTGAGATTTACCCATCACAGTGTTTGGTCTGTTCCTCCTAACATTTATATTATTCTGGAAAATAGCTGGGGATGGAAGTCATGATGTAATGACAAACATGTGAGTTTCAGATCCCACCAACTTCAGAACAGTCCTGGTAATGCAAAATGTATTATGCTACAAACTTCATAGGTTTGTAACAGGCATATTTAAGATCTGTGCTTATTTACCCCCTTAATTTTAGGCTTTGTCCAGATGTGATGCTCTAAGAGGTGGAGATGTAGGGTCACAGGTGAGGAGCCTAACTCACCCTGGGAAAGGACAGCTCACATATGGCAACCACTAGAGTGTCTGTCAAACAGTTGTGACTATGCCACTGCTAGGCCAGTTAATGGGATGTTGTCCATATCCATATGTTACCTGTGAATATGAGTATTATACATATTTGTAATGCAAATCTAACATACCTATATAGGGCATGTGCATAGTAAAGTACTGTTGCAGATGTGTGTGTTAAACTGCATGTGATATATTGAATTAATAACATTCAACTGTACAGTGTTCTGCTGGACAACAGTCACAGTTGTGACTGATATATGTAGTCACATACACATATACTTGTGTTATGTCAGCTATATTAATATGTTATCAATATTGATTTCCCTGTTGTCACCCATTGATGTGGACCATTGTCCAGAAGTCTGGGTATAACAGGTTGAGAAGTATGATTGAGCTGGAAGACTGTAAATACAGTGTGCCATACTGACATAGAACATAAATGTATACCAGGTATCACCAGAGCAAGTGTATGTATACATATGTTCAGCTGAAAGGCACAAAAGTAATAACATGGGTTACAAGCAGTCTGGAAAATAAGTTGTGCATGTTGCACATGTGTGTAATATCAGTGTCACTGCATACAACAAAATAAAATGTGTACAGGTACTGATTATTGCATTGCCATGACACTGATATGGGTACTACAGTAGGCAATATTATCAGGTAGTAATCAGAGAAGTGTACAGCTGTGTTATGAGCCACTATCCATACCTACCACTAACAGCTATATCAACACCCATATACACTGGCTATCCAAAGTGTACACATCCCTGTTGGAATGCCAGGTTTGTGTGCTATATGCCAATGAGACCATAGAAAATCATTTCAAAATGTTTCTCATCTCAAATGTGACCCATAACCTGTACAATTCTATTGAAAAAGAAACAAATCTGTTTCAGGGAAGGTGAGCAACCGTTGCCAAGTGAAGATGTGTCATGATGTTAGAGTACAAACCAAGACAAATGGATGCTATAATCATCTCAGCAGGTGTTTACACAACATATCAGTTTAAGGGTGTACACACACATTCAACTGGCGTACTGTACTGAGTATTATTTCCCATATGTTTTCACAGAACAGATTGTTATGTTTTCAATTGAATTGAGCAGCTATAGGTCACATTACAGGTGGGGATTGTGTTGAAATGAGCTTTTGTGGGGTAATGTTTCAATTGCACAAATACTAGGCATTGTAACAAGGGTGTGTACACTTTATATCCACTGTAGCTATATGGAATCAGCAGTACCTGACCTGTACAACCAACCTCCACCAACAATAGAGTAATCCCCCTTGGTGGACAACAGCAATACACAAAGCACATAATAGGTTGCTATAGTGGCTGTACAGGGACACATAGGTGCAGACCACAACTTGGAAGCAAGTCCACCTCTATCTGAATAAGCATGTAGGTTCACAGGTGACTTCCTGTAAGGCTGACTCTGACTATAAATCAGACATATACACACCACTAAGGCCAATTGCAACAATGTCTCCACATATGTAGTCAGTCTCAGAGGCAGTAACATAATTCAACCTGTACTGGGGGTAAAGTACACCTCATACACACATGCCATGGATACAAGCAACCTACATCAGACAGGTTAGGTGAGAACAGTGCCACTCTGTCCACAATATTTGTACAGGAGGATATGCACATCAACCACACTCCTGCCCTCATCAATGGTGAGCATATACATAATGCCTACTGATGGCAACAACAGCAAGCCTCCATGAGGCATGGGAACATCACAGTCTGCCTCCTACATGGGCTCAGGCATGTGCTCACAGCTCCATCACATGCTACAGTCAAACACAGACTTGCCACCATCCACACACCATCCACATGGAAGATGGACACTGTCATCCCTCTACACAGAAATGAATGGAGTATAGAGGATTATGCAATTGTGTCCAACATTGGGGGAACTAGACAGGTCAGGGCCAAGATGCCAAAGCCATGATAGCTTACAATGTTACGGTATACTCTGGATTATTTGAAAGTAATATCCACTGTTGATGTGCAAGTGGACAACCGTATGAGGTCATGTGACCCTTTTTCCTGTTTATGTCTTCCAGGTAATATGCAATGTCCATGGCTGCCAGCATTCACCAACATAAAGAATGACACCATAATACAATATGTCATACAGCATTACAACATATTATTCAGTCGCAGAGCCCAGGATCTGCAGAAGAGGATTGCCCTGTGGAATGACCTCATCCACAGGGTAAACCATGTTGACTTGCACAGCCGTAATTATGAACAGGTGTGGCATTGTTGCACTAACCTCATCCGCCACACCTGTCAGTGGGCTGCTGCCATTGTGAGGGAATGGCTAGCCACAGGTGGGGGTCAAGCAATCCAGCTTCTACTGACACATGCTGAGGAACTCCTCACCAGCCTTGGGGCACCCACCTGCCGGACAAGCCATGAAGCCAAAGACAGCATTATGGATGTGGGTGCCACCCACACAATGGATGAGGAGTGTGCAGGTAAGGCCCCAGTGCACATCACTAGAACACTGTTGCTTATCCATCTTTCTCTGTAAAGTATCTACATGTATATGTCAGATAAGATAGTATGTTGCTGGAGTGTAGTAATGCATAATCCTTAGTATTGGGGTTTGTACTGTTGATGTGCTGAAATGTTGCTTCCACCCTGTACCAATGCCACATGTGTGGCGATTGACATTACTTCTCTCCCACAACTATTTAGGTCCCTCTGTTATACAACTGGGACAGCAGCCTGTAGCTGGTGAGTATGGAGTTGTTTTGTTCAGGTTTGCCAATACACTGGCCATGTTAAGGCCCTGCTATTTGCCATGCACACATTTAACACACCTACACATAGTGCATGCTGTACATGTTCATTTTTGTTGGTGTTAACTACACTGCATCACAGTGGTCACCATGGTGGCATATCTGAAGGGTATGTAAGATTTCTGCAGTATACCTCACAACCTGTCAGTGCAAGATGTGTGGACAGAGATAAACAAAATGATGGGACAAATGGCCTACAGTAGAGACATGTATGAAATATTACCCTTATACAGTGGATACAACAGTGTATACACCACTATTACAATGGCAAGTGTCCCTGATATATACAACGGCAGACCACAATAACACATTCCACACCTTTTACAACCTGTAATGTGATCCTAACATGAGCAATGAATGTGAAATATAGAATCCTATGTTAGGACAACAAATATGGGGTATATAAACCTTACAAAACACTGGAAGCATATGTGTGCACACACTCCAAATAACATATTATGGAGGCAGCTTGTGATGTACTTACAACATTCACTCTTCTTGAGTACACACCTGCCATCAAGTACAGGGCCTCAATATCACACCAAGTAATGGTCTGCTGTCCAAGAAGTATGTCATGACATTTGCCCAGTTGCCTGCAACAGAGGCAGCCATGGCTTGCACACATCTTACACTGTATGAAATGGATCCCATATCTAAAAGGTAGAAGTCAGGAGTGGGAAAAGTAACCTTACCTCACCACTGCATATACCATGGCAAGCAGTGCAGATAGTGATCTAGTGGTGTATTAAATATGAGACAACAGTGATGTAGAAAAGAAACAGATGCCCATCCAAAACAGTTGACTCCCAGAGACATGCAGAAACACTGAGGGGGTTGCAGGAATGTCTAGCAAGTACTGCCTGTGTAGTACCTGTGTCGACAATCGCCTGGATTGTGCATAATTGTGACCTATGGGTTAGGGTAATCAGTCGGAAGATTTGTCCCACATGAAACATCATCCAGGGATCTGTATAGGTAGCATAAGCATAACATCAAGTCTCTCAAAGGCACGTGTTGCAATGTGTAATGTTGTCATGAGACCAAGGCTCAAACCTACAGACAGCATTCATAAAAATACATGTGATGCACATGCAACACCTCACTCCACCTCAGGGCCACCATCCCCAACTTTTAGCTTGCTGGTGTCAGTGAACACCTTTAGGGTTACTGTTCATTAGCTGGAACTAGGCCGGTAGACATGGTGGGTGGAATTTGGAACACTGTAAAATAACACTCATGTGTGGCTCATAGTTGTCATGCATCTGCAATAAGGTTGAGGATGAGCAGGGGTGTCAGCTTCAAACACAACAGTGAACTGAAGCATACATCCAAAGCTAGCTAAGAATGGCTATATCTGAACACAGTCAAAGTTATGAATTGTGCCAGACATAACCCAGACTCTACAGCAATAGTGAAGCCACTGTGTGACCTCCAAGGGTTGTGCACATGAGCTGACCTTGCAATCTAGCAGAGTTGGGGGACCTTTGTAGGGCAGACAGACCAAATAATACCATGTAAAGATGGGTCATGCTAGTATACCCCTTCCAGGAATAGTGACTGCTGTTGTTCACTTAACAGGTGCTTCAACAAACCATTGTTTTAAGGGTGTGCACACTTATGCAACCCACATATTGTATGCATCTCATTCAGCATCTACATGACTAACACATTTGTTTGATACTGCATTTGATTGCAGAAGTCACATGTCACATATCAGGTGTGTGTCATGTTATCAAATGCAGTATTGTGGCCCCATTGCATATCATAGAAGAGGCTGTCATGTCAGCAGGGGTGTGTACACTCCTCATAGCCACATGAAGCTTTGAAGGTTGTCAGTGTAACTGTATTTTATTGCACATACATGCACTGCTGATGATGAGATCTGCAAATCAAAGGTCAGGCATTAATTATTGACATCAGACCTCATATCATCCCAGTTATGTGTCAGACAAACACATAGGGGCTGTGAGCAACAGAGAAAACATAACTGCCAGACATCTCCACATTCAGCAATGGTCTGTACACTTGTGAGGTATGGTGCATAATACATGCCAGTGTGCTGTACAGGTGCACAGCAATAATGTGTACATGGGTACATTGTGGTCCAGAGTAAGGAGCATCACCTACTAACACAACTCATGCATCACAGAGATGTATATTGTTGGTAACAAGGATTATGAATTGCTGCAGTCCATGCTGTTGAGTGCCATATGTCATGCATGTCAACTGTTGGGTAATGAGAGGTCTGTGTAATATCTTTGTGCCACTTCACCTATGAGTGTGTGTGTGTGTGTGTGTGTGTGTGTGTGTGTGTGTGTGTGTGTGTGTGTGTGTGTGTGTGTGTGCATGTGTGTGTGTAGAAGTAAACCATAATGTACAGCTCTTAATTTAAATCTCTTATAGGTTCATAGGTTCATACTAGGCTATCTGCCCTGGGGCATTTTTAAGCCTAGCCAGATTGTGTTTGGCTTATGCCACCCCTTGATTTGAGTATGCTGTGCCCTTTTTAAAGTTTAGTTTACTGTGCCTCTGTCTAATAGTGACAAGGAAGTAATCCCCAGGACAAACCTACAATCCCCCATCCACTCATCAAGATTCTTCTTGAAGAGAGTCAGTGAGGTGCTCTGCCTAACATGAATTGGAATTCTATTCCAGAGCAAAGGGAGCCTCTTGTCTGCCACTCACAGGTGGCGAGGTGGGTCAGGGTCCCTCCTGCAGGCAAACTGATGTTAGTGTCCATACAGACTCTGACAATGATGATAGGCATAGTAAGGCACAGGTAGGGTTGTCAGGGGCTGAATCTGTGCCATTGGCTGGCATCCCACTTTTATCCACCCCATCCCCGCACACAGTCACAATGCTCACACATACCCCATCACCAGTGGCCATAGATGAGTGACAGTTGGTGGGTGGTGGCATGGGACAGGAAAGTGTGGTGACCATGGCAGGTGTGTCTGTACACAGCAGCCATAGCCAGATGACCGGCAAGGTCCCACACAGGCAGATGGACAGGGGTGATCCTAGGAGGGCTGCTTGCCATCATGCCCCTGGCAGAACTGCCACAGCAGGTGTCACCAGATGCATGTTTCTGGCCATCCTGGAGGCACAGGCACATATAGAACATTACATCAGAGATAGCCTGAGGCTCCAGAGGTCTACTCTTCCTGCTGTACGTGACTACATCTGTGATCATGCAGATGCCCACCATTATTTTACAGGGGTCATGGATAGATGGTTGGGTGAGATGGTGGGAATCCTTAACCTGTCTGTGGTAGAGCATGTGGTGGGAGTAAGGCATTGGCCATGTGGATGTAGGTCAGCAACACAAACAGGTGGAGATCTACGTGGATGTGTGACATCTCACTCCCGTTCTTGTAGTGGCAGTACCAGCACCAGCAGTGCAGGGGGGTCCACACCACAATGCAACAGGCCATGTGCACGTGGTCCTGGCTGGTCCCAACAGGGAAGCAGATCCATCGGACATTTGCCATCATCAGGGGGGAGTACCATATCTTGTCTTCTGCCTGATGGTGCCCGTGCAACCCCTGGCAGGCGCAGTTCCCATGTCTGTGGCCGGACACAGTGAACTGTACACACTGCCATGTACAGTACACAGCTGTCCAACATACTCCTGTATAGGGCAGCCACATAGCAGAACTGTGTGAATCCATACACACACACACATATCACCATTACAGTTTGGGCACCTCCATACCTACACACACCATGTCTGCACAGGCCATTTAATAAACAACTCCCTAACCACACACATGATGTCAACCAAACAGCTCAGCCTAGGCTTCTGGCAAACCCATATCACACCCTGTGCATATGATGATACCTGTGCCACATCCCTGTCATCCATACCACTGATGCAGGGACATGCTAATATGGTTCTGATGCACAGGGTGAATGTAATAAAGTTTAGCAATGTAATGCTGTTTAAAGTGTTGTCAGCTGGAATGTTTCATGCTTACATGTCAGGGTGTGTAGCTGTCGAGCCATGATGCATTACTGCTGTTATTAACACTCTGAGCGGTGTATACAGGCAAGTGCATGGTGGCTGATGTAAGCAGCTCTTCTACAGTGGACAATGGTAAGTGTACTGGGTGGCACACACCAAATGTTTGTGAATAACACACACACACACACACACACACACACACACACACACACACACACACACACACACGCACAACACAGGCTTTTGTGTTTATGTAATACACAGAGAATACTGTTCACATGGATGTACTTCATTTTGCAGAGAACTCATTTTGGCCTATGCAATTCCACCAAGACCAAATTGCCAAAACAACACATCAGTAAATAATCAGTCCACCAAATTTAATTTAATTGGAAATGGTATTGCCGGGATATATGTCCTTTTCCCCAATGTAGTGCAATCCTGGAGTTGGTATACATAGTTGTGCTGGTGTGGGGGCACAGCCTCACACTTTGGAGGGTGTGGGGTGGTGTAGAACCACACATAGTGTGATTAACAACTACTTAACCTCTTAACATAAACTGGACAGTATAACAGTACACTAAGTGGGGGGATACGCACAACAATACCCCCAATGTGGGTGGCTGTGCCCACAACAACCACAGCCAACTATGTATACTAACTCCAGTATTGCTGTCCAGGGCATTTATACATCCACTGCTAGTTTTGATGGAATGAATTTCCACAAGATGATTGCTTTGCAATGTTACCTTTTGCCAGTTAGTTCTTGGACAAATGATCTTCTGGGAAATATATTTTCTGCAAACTGAAGTAGATCCCTTCACATACACTCACACTTACTTGGCAACACTGAGATTAGAACCCCTGCCTAGGTACGTATTGCTATTAATGTGTTTGGGCTTAATTGCACACACCACAGAGCTTGTAGGGTGAGGTATGTCATGAGCTTCCTGTAAAGTGAACAACATCACCAGACCTTGTAGAGTATGGTAATGGGGGATGTACTGGGTGTTAATGGACAATACATAGTATAACATACTGTCATATACACATTGACAAACACATACAGTCATAAACACATTTGACGGACCTGGGTTTAACAATGCTGACTACCTTGTGAGTGAGCCCATACTGTTACAGAGTTTTTGCACACATCACATACATCATTGGGCTGAAGAGTGTCATCAGATACTTGTATGGTTGATGGTGACAGCGGTCCTCATACAGTGGACCTTGGGACATGTACTGGGGGTACCATGGTGTAAAGACAGTCTACCCAGCACCACCACCCCGCATTGCATATTGTACTCACTGAAATCCATGATAATGCTCTGACATACCCACAATCACACATTTACCAGGACTGCAATACAAATCCTTGTCTATCTAATTATTGCTACTACCAGGATATGCATTTATTGCACACGCCACAGGGATAGTAGGGTGAGGGTTTTGTCATGGCTATCCTAATGTCAGCAACATCACCATCCCTTATAATGTATGGCAAGGTTTAGTGTATTTGGAGAATGTGGCCTCAGAATGCTGTCTCCTACAATTATGCACACCCACACACAATTGCACACACATATATACACACACACACATAGACACATCTGCCAGGACTCAGAGGGCAACACACGCCTATTTACCCATTTGTAGAACAGTGTTAGGCTGGTACTGCAAGCTCAAGGTAGCCCATAGGGTGAAGAGTGTCACAAGGTACATTTACTGTGAATTACAGCAGCAGCCCTTTCTATGTATAGCAATGGGGGGATGTAGTGGGTGAGAAGCTCCTCAGAGTATTTTCAACTACAAGCTTACAAACACACACACTGTTATACTCAGTAATGCACATAGACACATTTGTCAGTACTGAAATCCATAGGTGCAGGTGTTCCTAGGAGTGTACCAGGCTAATGTCCATGGATAGATGAGACGAGTACATGCAGGTCTTGAAGCCAAACACACACACACAGTAACAGTTGCTATGTCTGGGATTAGAACTCCTATCTAATTATTTTGCTACACTACAGTATTATACAGTTATCACAAGTGCCACTGGGCTTATAGAGCTGAGACTTGCCCAAGGGTTATTTCAAGGTGCATGACATCAGCAGGAGTGCTAACATGAGCAATGGGAAGTGCAGTGTGTTTGAATGGGTCATAAATCATTCTTCTGGAAACACACACAACTTTACATTTGACAGGACTGAGTTTACAAATGCTACATGAATACTTATTTGTACTATCGTGTTACACAGTTATCACAAGCACCACAGACACTATAGGGCTGAGGGCTACCAAAAGGAATGTCTACAATGATTGACATCAACACATCATGTGATATAGGCCAATTGGATGTGCAGTGGGTGGTACAGGCCTCATAATGGAATTCTCTCTGTCACTGTCTGTCTCTCTCTTGGCGCTGCGGTGGTGGTGTTGCGGTAGCGTTGTCGCCTCACAGTAAGACGTTGTCCTGTTCGATTCTCAGCTAAAGCGTCTTCTGTGTGGAGACATGCGTGAATGGGTGTACCTTCATTGAAGATTGTACATTAGGGCTGGCAACTCAGTACGTAAAAATCTACTGCCAATCATTAGCGGACCGGAGTTCCACTGTGGCGACCCCTAACCGGGAAAAGCCGAAAGATACAACTGTCTGTCTCTCTCTTCCCCACATCTTTGTGTGTGTATGTTTGACATATTTTTATTTTATTTATTTATTTATTTTACATTTGTTGACCGGGGTAGTCCGACTGGATGCATGTCCATTTTCAGCAGAGGCCCGGGGAGAAAAGCTCCAAGGGTAAACAGATACAACATTACATAATACCAGCATTACATATTACAAACAGACTATTTACAGAGATTACATAAGTAAGCAAGTTAAACAAGTTCCACAGGTTACAGTTAATCCTGAGCACAAGTCAGGATTAAATTAAATTACACAGTAAACTGGTTAACAGATTTTTACACATTCTAGAGAGAGTTAGCCAGGCTTATAGCCAGTTAAGTGACAAATGTTGTTTGAGTCTAATTTTAAATTGACCTAAGGTGGAAAGTAAGGTAATATTAGCTGGAAGAGAGTTCCAGGATCTACTTACAGAGTTTGCAAAGAGAGAATCACCGGCTGTGTTATTAATTTTATTAGTCTGAATTAGTAGTTTGTTAGAGGATCGAAGCGGTCTAGGATTGTTATAGGGGGTGATAATATTTTTAAGTGCAGGAGTATTGTCCGGATTATAGAGGATTTTATAGGCCATAATCAGTTGGTTATACTGGATTAGGCTGGGTAGTTCAAGCCACCCAAGCTGATTTAGATTGATGCAATGATGTGTCCTAAAAGGCAGCCCAGTGGTAAACCTGGCAATGTGGTTGTAGCAAATTGAGAGTTTGTGAAGGACAGTCTTGTTTAAATTCGAGAGTAGAGGGGATGCATACAGAAAGGTTGAAAGAAGGTGAGAGCGAGCTATGGCAATTTTAGCCGGAGGGGTTAGGAAGGCTTTTATTCTGTAAAGTGACTCTAGTTTTTTATTGATGGTTTTGATAGTTTGGTTAACATGTAGGTCAAATTTTAGATTATTGTCTATGATGACTCCTAATAGTTTTGTAGATGGGTCAGGGGAGATTATTGTGCCATCATTTGATTTTATGGTAAAGGTGAAAGTGGTAGACCTACGTGTTGGTGAAAATAATAGCATTTTACTTTATTTGGGATTTAGGATCAGACGAAGTTCAGAAAGCCAGTTTTTTATTGTATTAAAGGTGGTCTGGGTAGCTGACCATAACTCTACTGGAGATGTGGCTGAGCAAATCAGAGTAGAGTCATCAGCATATTGGATACAGCTGACTTTTGGGATGACAGTATAAAGGTCGTTAATGAAGATGGAGAACAGCAAGGGCCCTAGTATAGAGCCTTGTTGTACTCCAAGGGTGTTAGGTAGAAGGTTAGAGAGTTTGTTCTGCCAAAGGACAGCCTGCTGTCAACCATTCAGGTAGGATTGAAACTATTGGAGGGCTCCAGTATCTAGACAGAATGTTTGCAGGGTGTGGATTAAAAATTGGTGATCAACCATATCGAATGCCTTGGAAAGATCCAAAAAGAGGGCTGAGGATATATAATTATTGTTGTGATTATGGTTTATGGTGTTAGTAAAGGCTAGGAGGGCTGAAGTAGTGCTGTGATGAGGACGGAAGCCATGCTGAGTGTCTGCCATAAGGCGATTTTGGATTAGGTGGTGCATGAGTTGTCTATGAATACATTTTTCCATAATCTTTGCAAGTGGAGAGAGTATAGCTATTGGCCTAAAACTGGAAAATTCAGTAGAGCTGCCTCCTTTGTGAAGTGAGTTTACATAGGATATTTTCCAGATGGTGGGAATTTTAGCTTCTACTATGGTTCATTTGATTAGTATTGAGACGGGGTAAGCAATAGCATCAGCTGGTTTTTGTAGGTACTCGGCAGGGAATTGATCAGCAGAAAGTGTAGTGGGTTTTAATTTTTTGATCAAGGTACGGATAAGTGAAGTGGCGACTGGTTGGAAGCTGAACGCGAGTAGGTTTCTAGGGGTGCTACTTTCAGGACCAGGGGAACTAGGAGGTAGTTGGCTAGCTAGGGCTTGAATTGTCTCAGTAAAGAATTGGTTAAAACTATCAGAAACATCTTCAGGGGTTTTATCAATAGTAGTAGCAGGGATTGGGGTTGAAGTTTGTCCAGGATGTAGTAGATTATTTAAACCTGCCCAAAACTTCTGAGGGTTATTTTGATTTACTGTCTGTAAATTACAGTAGTATTGTTTTTTGTCTTGTAAAATTGATTTTTTGGTTTCATTCCTGGATTGCCTGTATTTAATGTGATCTTGAGGGTCTTTAGAAGAGCCATAAAGCCCATGCTTTGTTTCTAAGGGTAATTTTGAGTTTAGACTCTATAGAAAGCCATGGTGCAGTTTTTGCCTTGGTTCTCTTTGAACGAACAGGTGCATGCAAATCAAGGATCTTAAGGAATTTGTTGTTAAAGTATGCTACTGCTTCCTCTAAGGGAAGGTGTTTTAGAATAGACCAATTACATGAGTTTAGTTCTTGTTGGAATTTGGCAGGGTCAAAGTTTTTATTGTTTCTAACCTTTCTGAGTAAGGGTTGTTGGGAATTAATGGTTTTGTGCTTAATTACATATGTGAGAAGGTGATCGCTTAGGCCATTAAGGAGGGTACCAGAGGTGTACAGTTGGGGGTGACTGTTTATGAGTACCCAGTCAAGTATACTTTCTTTTTGGTTGGGTTTACCTA
The DNA here is from genome assembly GCF_019279795.1 of Protopterus annectens. Lineage (NCBI taxonomy): Eukaryota > Metazoa > Chordata > Ceratodontiformes > Protopteridae > Protopterus > Protopterus annectens. The sequence goes on along the minus strand of NC_056731.1, from coordinate 94,830,797 downwards.
TCCTGGTAGGGGTGGATATGATTTGTGTAAATGCATGCAGGTTAATATGGGTGGTTGTGGATTCTGAGGAACAGGTGCCCCAGTTTATGTTAAAGTCTCCAAGTAGTAGGGTTTCTTGGGGGTAGTGACATGATAGCCAGTGCAGGATATCTTCAAATGTAGATATATTGTTACCTGGAGGAATGTACATACCGATGATATTAATGCATTTATTTTTATTAAGTTGCAATTTGGTGGCAAGAATCTCTGAGTTATTAATCTGAGGAGGTTGTATTACATCTATGGTGACATTCAACTCAGATTTATAGAGTACAGCTACCCCACCCCCCTTCCTCAAAGCACGATCCAGCCTGTCTCATTAATGGGTTTGCAGGCAGGGGTAGTATGGGCACACATCAGAGCTTCAGACTTCACACACTCCATGACGTCTGTTGGCCTAAGATATGTGTGAGTATTCCTACTCAATGTGTGTGTGAAGCATAAATGGTGTACAATTTGGTGTGTGTGCACAGACATCTGCAAATGACAGATATGTATAGTCCACTGTGTTGCCAGACATGGGCTTCATAAGTGGATGAGCATGCCCAGTATGACCTTCTGTACTGAGTTTGTGAATCCATTCCAGGTAGGGTTGTACTCCAGTCCAGGGTTTGGTGTTCTACACCTACAGCTAGCAAACTGTTTCTGCAGGATATCTGTAGATAGGGTGACAATATGGAGTCACAATGTGTGGAAGATAGGGGGATACTGTAACTATTGCTGTCTGTGCTGCTTGTGTTACATGGTTGGTGTTAGCTGAGATATTCGGACATATGTACTGTTTTACACTGTGATGTATTATGTCATCAACTACTGACAGATATAATTATTTGCACAGTTATTTACCAGGAAATACAAGATGAATGAAGCTGAGTCCAGTATTGTGGGCCACAGCCTACGCATTCTTGCACACTCATGCCATTCTGGAGGAGTAGCTACAGAGACTGCCTGATGGGTCTGTGTAAATAGTTCAGCACCTTGGTAGTATGGTGGCTAAGGATCCCATTCTTATACATATAGAGACTTAACAGAATAGACAAATCATGCTGTGGCCATACCTCTCAGCTGTACAGATTCACCCAGGTTACCCAGAGGCAGGACTCGTATATCTGGTCAATTCCCCTTCACATTGTGGTTTATGAGCAGGTTTGTAGCCACCCATTAATGGGTTTGCAGGCAAGGGTAGTATGGGCACACATCAGAGTTTCAGACTTCACAAACTCCATGACGTCCATGCTTCTACACCCCCCATTATTCTATCCTCTTCCTAACATTATGTGAGTGATATCTGAGAAGTATCTCTATAGTTGGCCCTTCATCTCAGTGATATTTATGGATTGGTCCACAGTTCTTGCTGTAGGACATGGGGGGCATTCTACTGGGATTTGTCAACATGGCCTTGCATTTGGGTTCTGTTGACTGTGTTAGGTTGTTAGTTACGACCCCATGAGATAGCATACATTGGCACTAAGGGTAAGGCACAGGCCTTTGACAGAGGAATGTAGGCCATTTGGTAGTTATGCGGGCCATCTGTAGCAGGCCAGTGCATTCTGTCACTCCTACATTCTCAGGCTGCGAGCCAATGAATTCCCCTGGGGTGACAGGGGAAGTGTGCGAGGTGTTACTGGTAATACTTTCTGTCCATATTGATCCATTGGTCTGGATGCAGGCAGGGTGCTGCTTACAGCTAGGGACACACCTGCATTCAGCATGCTGCATTCTGTGGGTATTTCCATACAGAAGTGGGATCATACTGTATTTGTTCCCAACAGCGAGGCTATGACCTGTGATAAACCTGTGGCTGATGGTGGGGTGAGCTGAGTGCATGTGTGATATGGAAGCTACTTGCAGCTGACTCACAGATATACCTGGGACATTCCCCTTATGCTGCCTTGTGCGTGGACAAAAGCAGTCTCTCATTACTTCATAGCTATGCCTTTTGTGGACTTCCAGTGATTGGCCAGACTACCAGTATTCCATACTACATGGACAAGTAATGTGCTGCTAACCTGTATGTGCAATTCCAAAGTTGTGTGCAGTTGACAGTTACATTATATGCACTCTGTCTAGGGTACTTCCACCTGTGTACTATGTGTATGTATGGGCCCATGTTCATGGCATGTCCACCTTTCAGACAGTGATAGATATTGACATCTGGACAGTGAGTATGGATGACTGCTTACATGGGTATTGCTGAGAAGCATTGTGGTTGGCACTGCAGTTGTCAGAACATGGCCCTGTCAACCACAGTACTGCCCATAGGCCACAGAGACACAACCCTCTATACCTACATGCTGACCTCTTCCAGACAATATTGAACACACAACAACCTAACACACAGACCCCTACATATTGTACACATGCAACAATCTATCCTGTAGACTGGGCCAGCACAGGCAATCTGTACTCTACTGATGTAACTCCTCACACTTACATGTTTCTGCATTTCTACATAGGCTTGTGGGGGGGGCACACCCGATGACTTTAAACATTTGCTTTGACTGTACTAGTATGTCGGGTACTCTGTTGCCTTCCATTTCATATTATATTCTGCCCTATCATGCAGACTGGAGGCATATCAGTAGAGTACAGATCTTAGGTTTTATTGACCTACATTTCAGTTTCAGACTTCTTACCCTTCAGAACTAACATGCAACTGCCAGACCTGTTGTAATCTGTCTGTGTAGGTCTGGAGGGGGGCTGTTCACCATTGCCATCATTTGGAGGCCTTAGCCCAGCCTTTCTTTATGGTCATCTACACCTGTCCTGCTGGCTGAGGCTGGTGGTGTGTATGTGAGCCTCACTGACATGCATGTGTGTGCCCTATGGACACCCACAGTTATTTGGGCCACTACATGTACTGCATTGGGATTTGTCACCTTGTCTAGTACTGCCTAGAATGTTGACACCTGTATTTGTTATGGATTTTATGCTGCCCATATAGGTGTCCGCTATCTGCTGCCATCCCATTCAGCCACCCGATTCCCTTGCATGCTTGCGTCCATACCATAGCTACAACTATCAGAAAATACTACTCCATTCAGTAATTAATAGGAAGAGTGACTTACCTTGTGGCTGGGCCAGAATTGAGGACGATGCTGGAGGGCTGACTATGTCGGATGCACATAGTATACTCTCTATACATGGTAAAGCACAGGTAGTGTCATGTTTGGTATCCCTTTTACTGTATGTGTGAGTCAGAGAGAGGTGTCATTCCCTGGGCCCCTACTGTGTCAGTGTATGTGCTATGCGTTGCCTCTTTGCCAAGGCCTGGGCATACTGGGCATGCCTCCTTCTGCCTACATGGGCAGGCTCAGGTAGTTCCTCCTCTGAGTCATTCTCTGCCTGTAATGGCCTTGGCAATGGTGGGGGGCTGTGTGGCCTTGCCCTGTGCTGTTCCTGCTGCAGCTGTTTCCGCAGGATCATATTGTGTAGCATGGCACATACCATGAACATTTGTGTACATGTAGCTGGAGAGTACTGAAAGGCTCCAGTGGATATGTCCAGGCAGCGGAACTGTGACTTGAGCATCCCCTACACATGCTCCATAATGATTCTGGTTTGTGCGTGTGCCTCATTATGAAGCTCTTGTTCAGGTGTGTGTGCATTTATGAGCGGTGTCATCAGCCACAGCTTCAGTGCATAGCCAGCATCCCCCACTAGGTGGCCATATGGGATGTCCCCACTGGCAATTGAGTAGTACAGCTGTGTCATATGCCAGATGTGGGAGTCGTGATAGCTTCCAGGGCTGCCAGCACATACATTCAAGATAATGTCCTGGGCATCGCACACAACCTGGCAGTTGATGGAGGCGTAGCCCTTGCGGTTTATGTAGACCCTACCCCGTTCCCCAGGTGGTGTTTTGATGTGTATGTGCATGCAGTCTACAGCACCCACTACCTCAGGGTATTCTGCTATTTGGTGGAAGAGACTCATATTGCAGGTCAACGCCTCATGGGTGTTGAGGAAATGTATGTGCTCACTGGCATGTGCTGACATGGCATCTAGGAAATGGTGGAGTACCCTGGATGCTGATGCCTGTGAGATCCCCATGATATCCCCAGTTGCCATTTGGAAGGTACATGTCGCTAGCATTCTTAAGCCTACACATACCTTGGTATCCACTGGGATGGCTTCCCCTATGTTGGTTCTGTGTGTGAGGCTGGGCCGGCACAGCTCAACAGTTTGCTGTAAAATATCCCTGTCCACCTTATAGCACTCCACTACCTCCAGCACATGTAGCCCCTGGTAGGTTACCCTGGGGCTGTACATTCTTCTCTTCCTCCTCCTCACTGTGGGATGGTTGTCAGCATTCACATCCTCACCACCCTCAGCCTCTTGCACATATTGATGTATGAGAGTGACAGCAGCCCCTAACATTTTGTTAGTTTTCTCAGGTAAAATTTCCCTGTGTACACCGGTGGTGTAGAGTTTGTGGGAAAAAGCAGACTGAAAGGTGTTTGCATAGTTTATAGTAGTGTGCTGGTCTGGGCTGCTGCCTGTGTAATTGGCTGATTCTGATACATTTCACCTGCCAGCTATGCTAGTTCTCCTTGATTGCCTTCCTACTGCTGTTTTCCCTTCCCATTGCCTTTCCGTTTACGCCCCGAGGCGCGCTGCACATACCTACTGCTCAGATGTTAACAGTGCTGCTATTTCCTGTTTTTTTTTTGTTTAAAACCCAGTGCACAGTGTGCACACCCTTTTAAGCAGGGAAAACAGTGCTCAACAATGTGAGACATGCCCCCTTCCTTAGCTTTGTCTAGCTAAGGGGAAACACAGACCCCAGAGCTCCAATAAGCTTACAGGATGCATTACACACCCCCTTATGAGGTCATCCACCTCTTATACAATGGTGTTGCTGCACCTACTCAGTTGGGTGCAAGCTAACACTGAGAGGATATCTGTGATTCAGTATCAATCCCCTCATTTACATAAACCAGAATGCTAATTCATAATTACCACACTCACATTGAGCCTTCCCCCTTAGCAACCACTATTCCCTGATATTGTTGTCTTATGCATGCCATTGACTATTATGACAAAATGCTGATTTGGGTATAAAAGCTTATGTCCCCCCTTTTTTCTAATTTTCATCGTGAACCCATTTGCGCACTGCTGCCTTACGCTTAAACAGCCGAGATCAGCCCAAAAAAATAAACTTGTTTATTATAAAATTGCAACTATTTTTCATGCCAATGGCCATATATTTGCCCATTGGCATGCCTACTACATTGAATACATGCTTTCTTTTGAGCTGTCATGCCACCGTTTTTTAATTTGCAGAAATCCGAATACATTTTTGCAGGTTAGACTATTCCTGCACAGACGCCTGCCTGCTTCCTGGATCACTAATTCACCTCATTTGCATGTTTTTCACCAGCAAATGAGGTAATTAGCATATAGCAGTGTTGTCCGTGCAGGAATAGTGTAGGAGTTCTTGTGCATGTCCCGGGAGCTCGTTCCTGCATCGCTCGTCGGCCATATTGTGTGCAGCAGCTCTTGCACTATTCCTGCACTCCATGCAGAGCTTGCTGAATCCAGGGGAATAACTTTACAAAGCAGTTGCACTTTGTAAATAAGTGCATACAACACACTGAAGTGTCCCCAAAATGGTATTACCTTACTAGGCAACTCTTTACAGTACAAGAAGCAATCTGTACTGGCGACACTTTGCCAATAGACACACCCAGCACAAGAACTTTTCAAAATGGCTACGCTTTAAATGTATTACACAAAGTAGTCACACTTTGCACACAATAAACTCTTTGAAATACATGTACAGTTATAAGCATGGACTGTAAGCACTTTTACAGACTTTGAGATACTTCAAATAACTGTAGTTATGGCATTGATACAATATGAAGTCGTAGTTATGCCCAAATAAAACACTTTGCCAAAACACATACAGTTGCCTTGCTTTATTTTGCTCAGTATGCCATTTACTTTTCTTTATTATATTCATTTTGCCCTTTTTTATGCCCTATATACTATTCTTGAACTTGTTTTACACTAAACATGTCCAACTTTGCCTTGAACTCACTCGTTTTGCTTTAAGCATATTTGTTTTGCTTTACAGTTAGTCGTTCTATCGAATACTTTTATCGTAAACATTTTCTTTAGTTAACAAACTTTTCGTACTTTCCACTTGCCTGATAATGCAGTTTGTGCCCTTTACTGTCTTTCGTATCGAGTAAATAGTTTGTGTTATTTCTCATTACCTTTATTTCGTTCTAGCTATGTTTGTGCACTTTTCTCTCAGTTTTTTCCTTCATTGTCATCTTTGCACCTTATGCCTCTGAATATTCTTCTCTCTTCGATCCTGGTTTTAACACCATGTTGCTTTCATTTCTAGGACATGAATAAATGAGACTTCGTGGGTTCTCTTCAAGCAGCTTTATTTCATGCAAACACATTACTACTGTTGTCTATTGACTCTAACTTAAATAACATATATACAACTAATGACTAAGATCTTGCATGCTCTGTCCCTAGCTGCTTCTTCAAAATGGCACTAGGTACTTGCATGTGTGGAATATATATACATGCATTTACAGCCTCGCATGTTTCTTAAAGACAAAGCACACATTTTATATTATGATCTACAAGGGCCCTGAAAAATGAGACATGAAAGGAATTGCAAGGACTGGACAAGAACAGTATGGGAGAGAGATTTGTTGAGGTTCTCAGAATATGAAGCAGTTCTTTGTTTTGGGAGCTTGGGGATGTGAGAATATGCTGGGATTCCAGAAAGAAGTTGGGAGCTTGATAGTAGGGGGAGCTATAGATGGTGTTGAGCTGTCTAGCAAGAAAAAAAATTATATAGTATGACTATAATTCATGAGAAACAGGAGATCATCAGACAGGATGTAGTAAGGTGAGATAGGAGGAAGAAGGCACAGAACAGGGGAAAATAAGCGCAGGTTGTTCGAGAATTACAGGCAAGTGATGCAACACAGAGTAGGGTGAATGGAGGAAGAGGGATACAGCCCTGAAAGGGAAAGCAAAGACAAAGAAGTCAGTGTGGAAGGATCAATGAATTGTGCAATGATAAGTGATAAAGGGGAGATGGGGCAGATGTGTATATGGGGCAACCTGGTATCCTCACTATTCTTAGATTTATCGAAAGCAATTTACACCATAACCCATCATCCTCTTACTGAACATTATTCTCTTGGCCTTACCCAGCCCTCTTTCTCAAGGTCCCATAGCTATCTGATGACAGACAGTAAGCAGTCAAATGGAGACCAAATCTTTCTTCCTTCCTACTGGTCACTGTCATCATCCAACAAGGATCAATATTAAGCCTCCTCTTATTCAATATTTTTATAAACAAACTACATACAGCCATTCACCTTTCTAGCATAGTTATATGCTGATAACTCAGCTCTTATTTGCACAGCTCCATCCCTACCTACACTTCAGGAAAAGATCCAAAATTCTTTCTTGCTACTGAAATTTGAGACAAATCTACTTTTAAATATAAAAAAAACACTTTTGTTATTCACTCATAAATACAACCAAAATGAAAGAGAATATTTTGAAATAATCTCATCCAACACACAAAAAAAATTAAACTGCAATCCAAACAAAACTTCTGAGTGTCCTAAATGACAATAAATTCAAATTTGACCAACAAATGTTGCAAGCTATTAAAAAAACACTCCAAAAGCACTGCTCCCTCTATGGAACTAAACAATATCTGTCAGATGTAAGACAGACACTAGTATTAACCTGCCTTCTTCTATCCTACTACATTCCTCACCCACTCTTACCAAATCAAATACTTAATGTAAAGCTAAACTGTCTGCCTGTTACAATAAAGTCCCTAAATTCCCTGCCATCCTTGCATATATGACTCATCATCACAGAACCCTGAAACAACTAAACTGGCTTGTGCTACCTACCATTTAACATACTTGCAGCTTATTACTGCAAACAAGCTTTTACATGCACCAGAAAAACATCCAGCAATAAAAGACACTTAAGCAGTACTGTCCAGTAGAGACCTTTGCTCAGCAAATAATCCCTTAGTAATCATAACAAAATCCTAACAACTCAACATGTGACTCAATATACTCCCATTATGAATCTAAACTATGTAACACCACCCCAAAATACTTAAAATAGACTGTGAAACTTTTTGTCTCTAAGCCCTCAATAAAACAAAACTTAAACCAGATGTGATTGTCCACACATTCCTCACGAGTGATTTAATTTCCTTTGTGATCTCTTATCTCCTATCCCTTTATAACCTCTATCCCCTTCTATACAAGAAACCTTTCTACATTTTCTCCTCAGTTTCCTTCCTACTGTAATCCCCACATTACATATTAGTTTCTTTCTGAGCTTTTCACAATGTTCTTTATATTGATCACTGCTGCAGTAGCCTTAGCTATATGGGTTACAGCCAGTGGTGGCTGGTGACTTCAAATTAAAGGGGGGGGGCTGCAGGAGACAGCTGAATGGGTGGGGCCAATGAGAGGGGGTGTGGCCAACTTGAAAGGGGTGAGCTAAGATCAAAACCACAACAACTGGAACTTTAATTAAATACGCTGCCCTGGGTGCCACACTGTCCTTACGAGAGTCCAATCAAGACAAAATGAAGTGTAGAAGAAAAAATATTTCAATGCATTGGCTACATGACAGCTTACTTAATATCTAGATGGAAATGCAAAGGTTCTGAGGCATGAAAAAATAAATTACTTTTTAAATACATTACTGGAATGCCAGTCTAAATCAAGTATAAAAAAACAAGCAGCATTCAACTCAAACCACTTCTCTTTGCATTGCAGTTCTAATTATAATTTATATACAGCTTTATAAAATTACCAAGTAACATGCTAAAAGTAGCAATCTCTGTGATACCCCCACTTGTAAAAATGTTTCTTATCCAAAAAAGACCTGCTGCCTGATAACAGCTATCTACTTGTTTCATGGGGAAGACAAGGTCAAAGTAAAATACAAATAGCAAACAAGAAACAAGCTCAAGATAAAATGCTTAAAGGATTACTGCACAAGTTATGGACCACACATGATATATTGGCAGTTTAGTTTACGGGTAAAGCCAGCAAAGATGACTGCAAGTCTCCAACAAATGTAATGAGCTTCTGGAAATACTGTAATCCTGTCCTTTATTACAAATACTGTCATATACATTTCAATACCTAAGGCTTATACGTTATCGAGTTATGTAAATATTCTCTGCATGACAACAACAGAAAGGCTTTCAGTGTTGGTAATTCTTTAACAGTATGCTTATTAAAGCTTACTTGCATCTTACAATCTCCGACAAGCTTACCTGATGGTCATTAAAACATTGCTACGTAAACACAGAGCAACAGGGCACTGTGACAGCATGCATTTTCTGAATAATAAGAAGCATAAATCAACAGTATAAAAATATGACAGAAAACCAGAACATTCTACAAAATCAAGGACAGGTAAAAAGCCACTGTCGTACTTGCGTCTACCTTGGATGGGGGAATACTCTGTACACTTACACTGCATAACTGCTCCTTGCCTTGCTTGGACACATCCCACATGGGGGAGTGGGGTGCAACAAGTATGTCACAATTTGAAATGTCTCTGGCTGATGGTGATGGCTCTGGCACCTCTCAACCTTAAAGCAAGAAATATGGACAAAGCCATACATAGAAGTGGGACACAGGCCCAAAAATAAGGACAATTTTTAAATATTGCTCTTATAAACTTAGAAAGATAATAGAATAGTAGTAGGTCTTGCATTAGTATGAATTTTCTGAAAGGTATGAAATCTGAAACTCAAATGTCTGCCATTATTTTCTAACTTCAGTCTTTAATGATTTGCCACTAATTTGCCAGAAAACCACAATTTTATGAAAAATGGACCAAACGTGATGCAAAAATATAAATTTGCCACACCTTTTTAATATTAGTACTGCTAACTTGAGCAGCTGACAAAATAAGAGAATCTACATGCATTTCTGAAATAAAAGTAATTAATAACTCTGATCATTACAGTTATTTATAATTGTAAACCCTCCATGTTTTCTTCCAAAATTGCCATTTTGCAGAGGGATTATTAGGGGACGAGCAACATTTTGAGCTAAAATTGGGGATGGTTGAGAGATTTGGATATTCCTAATTCTATAAAGCGATTTATTTGCATGTACCTCTCAACCTCTTAATGCAGGAAATCTGGACAAGGCCAAATATATTGGGGAACATACAAACAATACTAAAAATTGCTCTTGTATAAAGTTAAGACAGTCGATAGAATAACAGGTCTTGCTTTAGCATGCATTTTTCTGAAGGTTATGACGTCTGAAACTCAATGCCTGTCATTATTTAGTGACTTAATTCCTAAATGATTTGCCAGAAAACCACAAATTTTATGAGGAACAAATCAAAAATAGGAAGCAAAAATCTATTAATTCTGCAAAAATCTGGACAGTTAAGAGGTATAGTTCAGCCAGGGCTATCTTTGAGTTTGATGCCCTTCCCCCCTCACAAAATCATGGTCAAATGGAGCATCCCCCCCTGCAGCCATTCCAATGTCCCATTACTTGGTTATTTCGCCCCATTTACCATAAACACTGTAATGTGCATACTACTTCTGCGACTATTTGGATTTCATTTGAAAGTTTTATTTTGAATTTTATAGCACAAACACTAATAGTTATCTGCTAAACAAAGCAATGCAGTTTCACAATGAAAATAGACTTAGCATTAAAACTTCTCTTCCCGTGAAACTCACATTCATTCAATGCTCATTGAAATCCACATTCAAGGAAAATACATTTTGCCAGTGGCAGATAAAGATCAACTTTGGGCTGTTTTCAAATCATAGGTCTCTTGCACATGAAACATACACGTGCTCTTTGATACATCTTCCTGATTGTATTAAATTATATTCCTTGTACAATACAGTACAGTTGTTAGAAGGTATTTTAAATTTATTGTTTTGAACATTTTTCCAGTAAACAGTAAAACAAAATGCATGCACCAGTAATGACAAAACTGCCCAATTCAGAACATTTCCATCATAAAAGTCTACTCAAACTTCTACTGTCCACCAGTATCAGTAAATATGCACAATCTCTGAAGAAGTAGAAGTCATCTAAATAATTCCACATTAAAGAGATCTATAACTAATGAAGAGGTTGCTGCTAGCAAACAACTTTATATTTCATTGTTTCATCTACAAATAAAGTGCCTGTTGCTCTTGAGAAATAAATTGCTAGTAATACTGCAATAGGGAATGGATGGCAAACTGATAAAAGGTTCATAGTTAATAGGTATCTTCGCCAGAAAGGACTGCAGCATCCACTCCCTTTACAACACAGTACAGTATCAGCAATGCATCTACCTACTGTGGGAGTAGAACCCGCAGCCTAATTCATCAAACTACCTGTTGTGCTATTAACAATGCAAGCCGACTCAGCATAAGCAGCACTAAACTTTTGTTCCCCTGCAGCTTTCAGCTCCTTGTAAAATCTACTCGACACTCAGCTGCATCTCTGAACTTTACAGTACAAGAAATCTGGAAAATGCCAAAATTTATTGGGGGGGGCAAAAGCCCAAAAACCAGGGACACATTTTAAACATTGCTTGTATAATGTTGGAAAGTTGCTAGAATAAAATGCTGTGTTACCACCATACATTTTACTGCCAAGGCTTGAACCCAGGACCCTGTGCAAAACAGCCAATGCAACATACCACTATGCCAAATAAGCTGTTTTGTGAAAGAGAGGAAGACTGAAACTTAAATGGCTACCATTTAGTGAATTCAGTTCTCACAATAGCTGTCAACCTCTTAGCACAAAACACCTGAACAAATTCCTGTAGCTTGTATTCTTGTTCTCTGTAACCTGTTCCTTTCAATTCTTGTATGCTTCATCTTTGCCCTGATAGCTATCCTCACATTCTTAAGTAGCAAATTGGCCATTTCTTTTTTTCCTTTCTTTAATATCCCTGCCCTTAACTTTGAGTCCAGCATCCCCGAATCCCTCAGTGTACCTCCAACCCCCTAAATCGTCTTTAACCTTTTCTGCTGGCTCAGTAAAGTCCACTATACAAAATGTTGCACCATCATCTTTGTATGTTTCGTTTGTCCCTTCTCCTACTCTAAACCATACAGCTGCATGATCAGTGTTGACTGTTGGTGCCTTCATATGGACATTCCTAACCCTTTACATCTTCTTAAGGGCCACATCTAGAATGCTGTCCTTCTGGTACAGTCCTTTACCATTAGACTGAATATGTCTTCAATCACTTCCCAGTCTCTCTTTATCTGTTCCCACAGATTCCACATTTTTAAGAGTACTTCTGACATTTTCAGACCTTGGATGAGTAGAACTCTCCTCTATTTACTACTACTCCGTTTTGTTTTCCCAAAATCCCCCATCTTCCTCCCTTGTTACTATTAGATATGATGCACTATACTGATCCTTTATCAGTTCTCCCCTTCCTCTGCCTTAATCTTCATGAGACTGCTGGCTCTTATTCAACCTTTATTGGGTTATGTTCCTTGTTCTGTATGACCTCACAATTGATGATCTCATTTTAATAGACTGGTGCAGTCCACCATCCATTGCTTTTTACTCAAACCTGAAAAATTATATCCTGTTAGTTCCATGTCATATTCTTTGTGTCACTGGCCCCGGTCTGTATACATCCAGTAATGTCCATCATCCCCTCCAGTATTTATAACTGCAGCTATGCTATTTTCCCACCCAGACATTGTCCAACAGTAACACAATTCAACTTTGTCCTGAGTCTTCCCCTGCTTGTGTTCTGTTCTTTTCTGCTTTTACCTACTACATTGCTGCCTGTTGTCCTTTCTGATTCTTTCATATCTACTTCTCCCTACCATCTTAAATTACAGCTGTAGTTACTGAGATGTTCCTACTTAGCCCATGTGCACCTCTGTCCCTTCTGGATAAGATGGAGCCAGTCTCTTGTTTATTGTTGTTTTAGCTTTTAATTAATTTTGCTAATTACTTGTTTTTACTGTCTTCATACAATTTAGAACATACAATTTTCTTTCTTTATTGTATTCTCTCAGCATTTTCATATTATTCATAGATGCAGGATTTTACTCATGATTTTTTAGATGACTTTATTTAAAGTACTTTTATAAATACTGATTCACTGACAAAAGCACATACCAAGTTGCCATTTATTTACTGTCTTACATGATGTCCTGTTTTCTCATTTTGAATACACTGTAATGCACTTAGGTATCTAGATTACTGAAGGCAAAATTCATTAGAGTTTAGTTGCCACAGCAACCACAGCAACACAAGAGTCACATTACAATGAAGCTCTGTCTGCAAAAGTTGTACACTACCTTTACAACACTGCTTTAATGGAAAGTTTGATCAACAGAGTTGGAGAAAGTGTGTTTTGATGTCCAAGGCTGGTAAAATGTTGGTGAGGAAACAGAAAACAAGAAAGAAGCACCATACCAGTGCTGCATTCATACTTATCTCAGCCCCATCCTTTTCAAATGTTTAAAATGGTGTTCTCTCTTCGAGTACACATACAAATCTAAAGTCAGACTAACCAGATTTCCTGTTTTCTAAACTGACTATCACCTGTCATTCGCTAGGTGAATTCTACTCTACAGTTTAAAATATTTATGTGGAAATATTTTCATCACAATTGTTATCCATAGACGCATACAGGCGCACACACACACACACACACACACACACACACACACACACACACACACACACACACACACATACACCGTTCGTCCTCCGTAGCAGCCAGATCAGTCCTGAATCACACACCCTACCCCCATAGCAGCAGATCAGACTCTGTTCGTCCTCTGTAGCAGCCTGAATCCATACTCTGCAGCAGCCTACTCTATACAGATCAACCGTCCATCCTCCGTAGCAGCCCGCGCAAGCTGTACTGGTTTCCCCGTGAGATGAGACTGGGCTGGAGCCTCCAGTCTGTGGGTGATGCAGTCCGGTGTCCTTCCGGTCTGTGCGGTCATCACTGCACAGACTTCTGAGCTGGCAGGGTGGAGATCCCTTTCTTCCCTATCTGGACTGCCTCACACAACAGTCTGGAGTTCTGAGTACCAGGAACTCCAAGCACGCATGTGTTGAGTTCCAGGACTCGCAATTTTTTTTTCTTTTTTCTTTCTACAGGTGGGGGGACTCACAGTTTATTTTTTTATTCTTTTCTTTTTTTTTCTATGGGTGGGGGGGCTGCAGTCCTATATCAAGAGCCACCCCTGGTTATATCCTGCCAAGGATATAACAGCCGTTCAGCTTCCAAAGCTTCAGGGCACCTTCCAAGTACCCAAAGTATCAAGTGGCTTGAGCTGAGCTTATTAGAAAAGTATGAGCACAAAGTCCTTCAGAGCTTTACTGCTGCTGAAGAGTATGATCCTCTGAGGCTTTTGAGGATTGACTGTTGGTGTCTGCTTTCCTTAGATGGGCAGATAAGTTCCCTTTGGAGAAAAAAACTTCCATTTTTCTTACTTTTTACTAATGTTTTATTATGTTCCTCTTCAGGAAAGTTTTTTTAACACTAAGAGTGTTGTGTTTTAACAGATTGTCTCAAAGAGTATAACATACTTTTAAATGGAGCAGTCATTTCTATTTAAAAGTAGTGTTATCTTACTGATCAAATATTTTCTGTGGAGAAATTGTGTTTATTTTAATGTTGTGGGGCCACCATGGAATTGGAAAGTGTTTTTTACTGTATTTTTTTTTTCAGAAAAAAGTAACTTTTGTGGACTGGTATTTTACTGGCATTGTTGCTTGTTTTCCCCAGGAAAGAGGCACCATTTTTGGCTTGACCATGGAATAAATTTTCAGTCCCATAGTTTGTCCTTCTTCCAGCCACAAAAAAAAAAAAAGGTTAAGCAAACAGACTTTGCCACCATAGCAGGCCAGCAATTTGCCTTAGCCATAGGTGAGTGACTCTGCTCTGGCCATTTGCTGTACTTCAGACCATTCATCTTTTACCCTGTATCTCTGTGTGGTTAGTAATATCCTCTGCACTGTGAGCAAGAGAGAGCCACTCTTGCCAGTCCTGTAAGAGGAAACAGGGAAGGCTTCCCTGGTGTGTCAGAATGCTGTGCCTATTCCTGGGGAAGCAGCAGCTTCCGTTATTAACATGGTTGGCCTAATTTTTCCTGTAAAAAAGAAACAGAAAGCCAAGCATGTATCTGCTTTTCCTTAAATTTCTTTGGATAGGAGTAGTTCACTGGGACTGGCTCAGGGTTTGAGTCAGGCCATTCTGGTCCAGTCCTTTCTGGTCCTTCTGGTACAGTAGTTTCCAATAATAGAAAGATGAATGCCTCCTATCCTGAAGAGATTCAAGATTCTGAATATGAGCAGGAAGATGCAGGGATGGAGTCAGGGTTTTGTCCTCAGATTTCTGATTCAGACTAAGGGGAGAGCCCACTTTCTGATTATGTCTTTGGGGGTTTCTCTTTTATGAGGCTATTGCTAGAATGTCCAATTGTTTCCAGTAGGAGAACCTTGACGTTCCTCAGTCTCTCAAAAATACTGAGTTGTTACAGAAGGCTTTTACAGAACCTACACCAATTTCTCCTATGCTGTCTGCTTTAGAGTATGTCTTTCTTACTAACTGCAATTGTCTTGATAATCAGCCATTTGTCCATAAAAAGGTGGATAGGATGTATAAAGCTGCTGAGTCATTTGCATTTTTATACACTATTCACATACCTGACCCAACAGCTATAGCCTTAGTTGGTGTCTCTGTTGCTAAGCACTTAATTCCAATCCTTTTTTATTCTATTAAGGATGGGAGAATTATTCATAGGTATAGGAAAAAAGTGTATACTTCTGCAACTTTGAATTTCAGAATTTTAAATTGTCAGCTTCATATGTTAAAGTTTATTCTGACATGTTGTGAAAGTATGAGGAATGTTTTATTTATGTTTTTTTTTCTTGTGAATAAAAATCTGCTTTAAATAATTTAGTTTCTTCTATTGCACATGTCACTACTCATTGTTTGCAGAGTGTGTGTATGACTCTATTGATACTTCTTCCAGGGCTATGGACACTGGTACTGTTTAAGGAGGTTTACTTGGTTGCATTCTCAGAATCTCCCAGATGACGTTAAAAATTAGATTTTACATTCTCCCTTGGATGGAGAGTTAATACTTGGCCCATCTGCTGCAGAGATTATCAAAAAGTGTGATAAAAGGGTCAAGATGATCCAGGGAATCTCTAAAATATTTCAGTCCTCCTATTGTAAATTATCCAAGGTACTTTCTTTTTCCTCAACCAGTTTCAGCAAAAAAGTAAAAACTTCAGGGTAACAGATGTTCAATAAAAAGTGGCAAGGAAGTTCAAAAAAGAATTTTCAAATCTCCCAAAACCAAGAACACTGCAATAAGTCTGAATGAGTACTCGTAGCCATGTGATCCCCTCCCACTATCGCCCTTTTTTCTCTTCCAGATAGTCTGAATCTCTGTTTTTGTCTTTGACAACAGACTGTTTCAGATAAATGGGTTCTGAAAATCATTCATCAGGGTTACAGATGGCAGAAAATCATTCATCAGGGTTACAGATGGCAGTGGGAGGAAATTCTTCCTTTTCAGGGAGCCATTCCTCATCCTGCAGATCAGACTTTTTTGCTTCCAGCTATTCTTCATCACATGCTCTCCAAAGGAGTGATAGAACCAGATCCTCCTTCCCAGGTGGAAAAGGGATTTTATTCAATGATACTCCTAGCCCCAAAGAAAGAAAATGCCTTGAGACCAGTTCTGGATGTTTCTTTCTTAAACCTGTTTGTGATAATTGCCCAAATTCAAAATTATGTCACTTCACATCCTGTTGGCTCTGCTTCCCCTTTCAAGTTTCCTAGTAACACTAGACTTAAAGAACGCTTATCATCACATTCCTATTCATCAGGACCTCAGGCATTTCTTAATATTTTGTCCATCTGGATCACATTATCAGTTCTCTTGCCTTACCTTTTGGACTATTCACTGCATCAAGAGCTCCAGTTATATATAGCTCATTGAAGGCTACAGGGTGTCAACATTTTCCATCTTTAGATGACTTGCCTATTTTTTCAGATTCTTTTTCAAAATGTCAGCAATTTGTCTTTTTTGAGTGAGAGATCTCTCTTGCACAAGATGGAAATTCCAGAGAACATTCAAAAATCTTTCTTCACTCCCTCACACAGGATTGTGTTCCTAGGCTGTCAACTAAACACTTCAATACAAAGAGCTTTCCACAGGGAAAAATAGATCTTTATGTAGATCTGTAAGGTTTTCCACTCAGACTTTACTCACTGCAAGGGAATACCTTAGGAATTTGGGTCTCCTGTCATCCATGATTCTCATGATACCCCTGGCAAGACTCCACATGAGAAAGATACAGTGGCATCTGAAATCTCTTTGTTCCCAGCATCAACACCCTTTATTTTTTTTTAGATCCCAGTACTGGGGTTTGTCAGAAAAGAAATCACTTGGTGGAGACAACAGGTACCTTTAAATCAAGATCTCCCATTCTCCCTCCCTGCTCCAAAGCAGTCAGTCACCACAGATGATTCAGGCATTGCTTGAGGAGCAATTTCAGGAGAGGTAAAAGTGCATGGGGTGTGGGACACCAAAGACAGATGCAAGCACATAAATGTCAAGGAGATGCTTGACCTGATCAAAGCACTCAATTCTCTGAACCATCTTTGGTCACAAGGACCTCTTCAAGTTGTTGCAGACAATAATCTACAAGCAAAGGGGAACCAGGTAATACCCCCTTTGCAGACTAGCCAAGTTAGCCTGGGTTAAAGCTTGTCAGCACAGACTTATTCTACAGGCATCCTACATTATGTCAGAGTGAAATTGTATGGCAGACAAGCTGAGCAGGACCGGGACAGACCCTCAGAATGGAATTTTATCCAGGGGTTTTCCAAGATTTGATTCATCTATGGGGAGTTCCTCAAGTAGACCTCTTTGCTTCATCTCTGAACAATCAACTGGAAAATTCTGTTCTAGAACTCCATGTAAGAAGGCCTGGAAGACAGATGCCTATTATTTTCTTTAGATAGGAATGTCCATGTATGCCTTTCCATCCTTTCCACTAATATCCATGGTACTTCTGAAGATCTTGTGGTGACTCCCTTCTGGCCCAGGAAATTGTGGTCCTCCCTTCTTTTGGAAATTCTCAGGGGCAATTACCACAGACTTCCACATAGAATGGATCTACTCATACAAGAACAGGTAGATGTTTGATATACCCTGACATCAATCATCTTCAGCTGACTGCCTGGATGATAGGGACTTAGTTCTTTTTAGGCTTCGTTTTTCTGAGGATGTGTAGTAGGTACTAATGGAAGCAAGAAAGCCTGCTACTAGAAAGTCATATATTAATGAATGGAAAAGGTTTTCTTGTTGTTGCCAACAACATAAACAGCACCATTCAGGGCTAGGTGTTCACTGGTTTTACAATATTTGTGTGAGCTACTATCCTATATCATTTCTTCTTCCTCTGTCAAGGTTCATTTATTGGCCATTTCAGCATGTCTGCCCATGGATGTCAAAATGCTCTTGAAAGAGGTTTGCATAAGTGTCATCCAAGCAACCTGATGGCCATTCTTTGGGATCTTAATTTTGTGTTAGAGAATCTAACACCTGAACCATTTGAACCAGCTAATGTGGATGACTTGAGGTTATTAACATGGAAAACAGTTTTACTGATTGCTCTGACTTCTGCAAGAAGGATATCTGAGTTGCACACTCCTATGGTGAGTCAGCCCTTCCTCATTTTCCACAAGGCAGAGTTACTTTGAGAGCTAATCTTTCTTTATGCTTAAAGTTGGATACATGTTTACTTTAAGCCAAACTGTCCATCTCCCCATTTATGAGGGAGAAAGGATACTCCATACCGTGGAATTCCACAGACAACTTAAGTACTGTCTTGACAGAATTAAATCTTCCAGTTCATTGGATCAATTTTTCATTTCTTGTGAACGTAAGAAGAAGGGACAGCAGGTGTCAAAACAGGCTATTTTCAAATGGTTGTCTGGGGCTATTACCATTTGTTATACTCAGTGTGACAAATCTATTCCAGGCAGGTTTAAGGCCCACTCTACAAGACCTTGGTTTCTTCTATAGCTTTTTGGAAAGGGTTGGATTCTAGAAGTATTCTGGAAGCTGTTACTTGATCCTCTGTACATACTTTTACAAAGCACTGTAAGCTGGATTCCTTATCCAAGTCTAGCTCATGCTTTGCTAGGACCATTCTCCAGGGGCTCCTGGACTCTTAAACTTCCAGTTCCCAAGTATAGTTAGCTTTGGCAATCTACCCATATAGCTAAGGCCACTGCAGCAGTGATCAATGTGGAGAACATAGTACAGTTGTATAAGCTGAACTTAGCATAATAGTAGATGTCTGAATGACCACTGCTGCAGTAGCTGCTCCCTCCCTCCATCCGCCTTGTTTTCTGGTGTGTTTTTTTATGCCAGGGTGGGGACATTTATTTTTTGCTATTCTTAGTCTTGTCCCTTCAAGACTCAGCATCCCTCTCTCTGTTGGCAGGAAAGCTCTGAAGGGCTTTGCACCTCAAACCTGTCTTATTCAGCTCAGCTCAAGCTGCTTGATGGTTTGGGCATGTGCCATTAATCTTTGGAAGCTGGCTGATATATTCTAGGCAGGGTATAACCCGTATAGCTAAGGCTACTGTGGCAGTGATCATTGGAAACATCTACTGTTATGGTAAGTTCAACTTATACAACTGTATTTTATTCATCTCTTTCAAATACTCTCCTCTGCTACCTTATGACTAGATTATATGTCACTAAGTACCCCATTATTCTTACTCCACCATCCTTGACTCATCAAATACACAGTGCATCTCTCCCTGTGATATCCTTACCTACCATCTACCTACCAATTCCTACCAACTAATATTTCAAAGTCTGTACCCTCTGTAACACAAGTTTATTTATTCCTAACATCTGTATCGTAGTCCTTACCCATGTCTTATAAGTCATATCTAATGTCTACTTGCCATATATATTACACAGGAACTGTTTGCATACTAAATGTTTTATTCTTAAAATAGTGTAACTACAGAACAATTACCTGTTCATACAAATGTCTTTTTATTCTTAAAATAGTGTAACTACAGAACAATTACCTGTTCATACAAATGTCTTAAGAACTATCTATGTAATGTAGCTTTGTAAAAAAATTGGTTTGTCATGAGTATCTTAAATGTAACTGCTGGAGCTTTTCACAGCAGGCCTCTGCTGAAAATTGGCTTTGCCCAGTTCATCTTCCCTGGTGTACAAAAACAAAAAGGCAAGCCACGAAATAAGCACATAAATAAATAAATAAATAAATAAATAAATAAATAAATACATACATACATACATACATACATACATACGTAAATAAACAAACAAATAAATAAATGTGGCCATGCAGAAACAAACACCTCAAAGTCAGGAAGAGAGTAGTAGGGAGGGAGCAGAGGGACACTAATTCAGCTGTGAAAGGAAGAGGGCAAAAAAGACAAAATAGTGGTGATGTTTCAAAGGAAAAACAAAGGAGAGATGGAAAAGATGGAAAAGGGATTAACTACAACATAGGAAGGAAGACTGAAGACTGCATAGTCAGCGAGAAGGGCTGTGTAAGGTGGAAGTGGCAGGAGAAAGGTTACAGATACAAGAGGTAATGGCATGTTACAGGAAGTGAAGGAGTTCAGAGTCATGGGGGGCAGAAAAGAGTGTTTATGTGATTGCAAACTAAATCACAAAATTAATTAAGAGATTTGGCTAGCAAGAAAGGAGGGACCAGATTTTACTGCCTTGTGCTTTGACTTAGTAAGATGAAGGGGGGAGGTGAACAAAATGATCACCAAGGGGAGGAGGTGGCTGGCTGGCTGCATATTGTGTTATCTGAAACCATCAATGGACTATCAGAGGAGACAGATGAGATGCTAGCAAACTGGGCCAGATGCTAGCAAACTGGGTCAGATGTAAGGAAAGAGATTATAAACAACATTCTGAGAAATGCTACCTGTACCAGAAACCAGCATACAGAAAAGAGAGGACTGCAGAGCATACTGAATGGCCATACCAAGAGGAATAGAGGAAGACCTGGAAAAGAAACCAACTCTGTGCAGGGAACATATACCATATTAGCCCAGAAGAGATGGCAGCGCTTAGTGCTTGGTTGGAAAGGTGCATTTTGATGTTCATGCCTATAAACTAAGAAGGGTAGAAACAGAGAACCATAGAAGCGGAAGGTAGTAACAGAAGGTTTAAAGTCACAGAACACAGAAGAGCAAATAATGGTAACTTAAGGGATGGTTGGACAGTATTACTCTGCAAAGCAATAAGTCTGGGTAGGAAGATGGGGAGATGCAAGCAAATGATTCAGGCAGGAAGGGACAAAATTGGTGGTAAAACAAAAACATGGGATAATGATAAGAGAGGTGGAGCATGGAGGTGTCTTGATGTAGACTGCTCAGCAATTAGAGAGAAGGGAGGCATGCAAGTGAAATAGCACTCTGCATAACAAAGTGCATCAGATGTGTGGTAAACGAGGAGAAGGAACACCAAACCAAGACTGGATCAAAGGAGCAGGCAGGGTCAGAACCTAGGTCAAGTACCCTAGCAGTAAAGAAACATGTGTTTGGGAGATGTTGGGTTATTACAGTATATCATACACCAGACACATTTAGGGAGGAAGATGATGTGAGACTGGAGGATGTGAGACTGGAGAAGTGGGGTAAGTAGAGGATGGTAATACTTATGGGGATCTGACCATATCAGGATCAGGTTAGGATATTCCAAGCCCCAGAATAGAGGGAGTGAGGGGGTTCACTTAGGTCACTTGGACAACAAGGGGTTCAGACAGCTAGCACAGTTTTATCATAGAAAGGGGGAAATTCTAGGGGTCTATATTACAAGCTTGAAAGCTGAAAAGAGTGAACGCTGTTTGATCTAGCTGTAAATATCGAACATACTAAATAGCAAAGACATGGAACAGCGATTTTTTTTCCCTGAGGAAAAAATAGCTGTTCCATGTCTTTGCTGTTTAGTGCATTCGATTTTTATAGCTCAATCAAAGAGCATTCGCTCTTTTAACCATTCGAGCTTCTGATATAGACCCGAATTCTAGATACAGTTTAAACAACTATAACAGTAATTATGCCTGAGCTGAGGCACTATTAGCCACCAGTGATCATGCCAGTGTGTGGTTTAGAGTAGGGATGTATAGCAATGCAAAGACAATGATGATAGATTTTGCAACAGTGGATTATGCTATGCATGGAGGGGTGAATATCGATGAGCCTGGAGATTGAGCAAACATGATGAAGGAATTTGTCAAGAAGAGAATGCTAAAGTTTCCGGACAAGAGTGTGAGGAAGAGGCATAAATGCAAAATTAGAAGAAGGCCAATATATAACTATGTAAGAATGTGAAGTTAGCAATTAGGAAAAAGGTAAGGCCTGAAAGAGGTTAGAAAGGAGGTGGTGGAGGAGTTGTGAAGGTACAGGTGACCAGCAGAAAGGCAACAGAGGCTGTGTGAGTAGTAGCAAAAAAAAAAAAGCTGAAAGGAATCTAGCAGGAAGCATCAAAAATGATAGCAAGAGTTTTTTCAAGTACATAGAACAAAGGAGGAAGGGTATACTAGACCAGGCCAGGCTGAGCAAAGTTGGGAAGAAAGTCACAAGACTCTGTGAAAAAGCAAATATACTGAATGAATACTTTGTTTTAGTCTTCCCAGAGGAAAACAAAAGGGGTCTAATGCTGGGAGGGATGGGAGGCAGAATGGGAAGGATAGTAGACAGAGGCCAAATTAGAGAGGGAATAGGTAAAGAAGGAACTACCTGCCTTTAAAGAGGATAAAGCAAAATGACCAGGTGCTTTACCTCTCAGAAAACTCTTTAATGCAGTAAATATGTTGGCAGACCCTCTGATGGAGATCTTCCCTAGATGACTGGCTAGTAGTTCCTGGGGACTGGAAGACAGCAATGTTGTACTTTTGTACAAGAGGAAACAGGAACAATCTACAGAACTGCAGTCTATTAGCTTAACAGCAATGACAGGGAAAGTCATGGAGAGAATGCTGAGGGGAACGCTTAAAGTGTTTCTTTTTAGATTGCAACACTCTCCAGGATAACAAGCAGCATAAGTTCATGACCAGAAGAAGCTGCCAGTCAAAACTGATCCAGCTATATTACTGAACTGCATATGAAGTTGACAAGGGAGTACCGGAAGACATGATCTACCCCAACTTCAACAAGTCCTTTGACTCAGTTCTTCTATACAGGAAGACATGAAAACTAGAGGGTTGTGGGTAGAACCATAAGTGAGGAACTGGACTACTTCATGGCTGAATGGTAGAATACAGCAGGCTTTTGAGACAAGGACATTAACATGGATTAGAAACGTGACTAGTAGAGGTTGCCAGAGGTCTCTTCAGGGTCAAGTACTCTTCAGTGTGCTTATCTTAGAAACATTTGAGGAAAAAGGAGCAATATCAACATCTTGGTGAAAACAAAACGGTGAGGTAAAGCATTGGAGACTGGGAGAAAGAGAAGGATATGGAAATTTTAAACAACTGGGCAGAAAGGTGGCAGCTGAGGTTCATTGAAATAAATGAAAAGCACTGCACTTGGACTACAACAATCTTAACCTGAAGCATCTGAAAAAAGTGGAACTGATATCAGCAAAGGAGGAAAAGGATCTGGAGGAGTTGTTCACATATGGAATATAACAGGGCTGGCAACAGCCAAATGAATTCTAAGCTGTATCCTCAAGGACAGATTAAAGAAGCAATGTGATAATGTTTCTATCCTACAGGATCTTGGTCATACTGTATTGCGAGTACTCTGTGGTGCTCTGCATAACAGATAAGGAAGAGGATGTTGGGCTGCTGGACGGAATCCATGATGGATAAGAAGGGATATGATTAGAGGCTAGAGGAGCAGAGTACTTCTCACCTTGAGAGCAGAAGAAAGACAGGGCAGACATGATACTTGTATATGAAATTATGTCAGGAAGCTATGACTGGGTCATATTGAATAGAAACAAGGAGGAAGAAGAAGCGGGCATAAGCATCATATTCAAGGGGCTTACTATTCCTTGGATTTTGCAAACTATTTCACAGAGAGGGTTGATATATTTGAGTATTCCCCTGCACTGAGATACAGCATTCTTGGAGTGTGTGTGTATGTGTGTGTGTGTGTGTGTGTGTGTGTGTGTGTGTGTGTGTGTGTGTGTGTGTGTGTGTGCATTATATAGTGAGATAGAAATAAATATAGATATGAATACACATAAGTATTTATGTCTGTTACAATGCCTTCACATTTTGCCAGTTGTTTACAGTAGAAGAGTACAAAGGTTAGATACTTTTTATGTTTATTTGTTCCCTTTATTGTATGCCTACTACTACAAGTTGTATCCCCTAGTGGGCTATCCCCATTCCAGACTGCCTGCACCCCTCTGTAAATGGCAGTTAATATTTCCTAGAATACCACACAGCTACAGAAGCCATGCCGTACCCCTGTAATAAATGCATTACTCACACAGCTATATCTAGTCTTAACAAAAATTTATACTTGAATACATTCAGTCCAAACCATTTATGCTCCTTGGCTGACCCAAACCACTCAAACTCTCATGAATAAGAGAGACAGTTTATGGAAAAAAGGGAAGAGATCCAAATCCCTTACTGATCTCCAAAGCTATAGAGAGCTCCACAACCTAACCAAAAAAATGTAACCCTCGATAAACAAAACTCCTTTCACAAACCACTCAATAACCCACACCCCAACCCTCAGAAATTCTGGCACTCAGTCAACAAGCTGCTACATCCTGGTAGCCCATCCCCACCCAACCCCTGCCCTAATAGCTCTGCATCTGATACTGCTTCCTTCCTTAATACCTTTTTCATCGATACTATCCACAACCTTATCAAAAATGACACTATCACCCATTATACATCCTCCTCTCCTACTCCATCTTCCCCCTTTGCTCTTAACCTCATCCCCACAGCCTATATTAATTTTTTTCTTAGTAAACTTAAACCATGATCTCCATCATTCGACAATCTCCCCTCAGTTCTTAAAAATCTCTGCCAGTTCCATTGCTTTCCTCATCTCCATCTTAGTAAACAGATCCATTAA
Source organism: Protopterus annectens (assembly GCF_019279795.1). Lineage (NCBI taxonomy): Eukaryota > Metazoa > Chordata > Ceratodontiformes > Protopteridae > Protopterus > Protopterus annectens. The sequence goes on along the minus strand of NC_056731.1, from coordinate 94,805,630 downwards.
AAAAACACCATGCATAACATTTGGAAAAAATTCTACATCATTCCTCTACATAAAGGAGGTAACTCTACCAACTCCTCTAATTTCAGACCAGTTGCCATTTTATTTCTCCTGTCAAAAATCTTAGAAAAATGCATTCACAAACAGCTTCTTGAACACCTTCTGTAAGAAAATCTCACATCTACACAGCATGGTTTTCACCTTACACACAGTACTGCTACTACTCTGACATCCTTCATAAATACCATCACAAATTCACATAACAACAATAAGTTAGTCTCCTGCTTGTTTCTTGACCTCTCAAAAGCCTTTGATACTGTTTCCCCTAGACTACTTCTATCCAAACTAGCTTCTCTTAATCTCTCTAACTCTACGCTATCTTGGTTTTCCAGCTACCTGTCCAATAGATACCAGGCAGTGAAATGGCAATCCAGTATCTCTCCCTTCCTACCTGTTCAAACAGGGGTAGCCCAAGGTTCCATCCTG
>NC_056731.1:94752647-94800147 GCF_019279795.1 Protopterus annectens | reverse complement strand
CCAGGCACAGTCCAGAAGTAATCCAAAGGAAAACCATGTATTCCACTATAAAATGCTCCACTGTTGTAAAATGAAAAGCATAATCCAGTTGTAAAAACACTTTATTTCTGCTAAGCGCTTTTTGTCTCGCTTATAGCGAGACTTCTTCAGACCACATACAAGTTACATCACACTGTGGTATAAAACCTGTTCCACTCTCAACTTCCCTTCAATTAATTACACAAGTAAACTATACTGCTTGATTAGTAATTGATAAATGATACATCAATTAAGTTAGTGCTTCACTGTTACTTAGATTTCAGTAAATTAAGCTCCTAAATAATGTGCTGTGTGTGTTGCTTACATTAAAAATATGTAGGCTCTTGCTGAAATACATGTACTTGCATCGTACGATAATTAAACCAATTTTATAAGTTTGTGTCAAGTGCTATGAATATATATTTTTATCTTTAAAATAAATACTTGCTTAAAATACATGGTTGAAAAACATAGTTAAAAAGTTGTGAATTTATATTTAGAATAAATACTTGTTTAAAATGCATAGTTAAGAAAACATACTTAAAATGTTTCACTTCTACTAAGTCTATTCCTTAAAACGTACCTTAATACATAAATAAACCAAGACTTTAATACATAAATCACCTCTACCAAAACTGTTACAACTATTTGCTTGAAGCATGCAGTATTTAAATAAATTTAAGTATCTAACAAATCTTATATAACAAACCTGTCTGAAGTACACTTCCTGAAGTTTATAAAACAAATAGCGCTAGTCCTAAATTGCCTGATAATGTGCATTCAGAAATGATGAATAATAAATGAATAATCAGGGCTGAGGAAAGGCAAGGGAAAAGGGGGAGGAAGAAAGGGAGGGGAAAGTGGGAAAAAGAAGGGGAGGGAAAGGAATTCTACAAAATGTTCTACCCTCTAGAATGCATGTTTAGATTTGTGACTTCATGAATTAATTATCTTGAAAGGCTCTTCAATTTCAATATACAAGCTATTGAATAAATTTAATTCAAACCAGGGGCATGACAGGCACAGGTTCTTAGTTGTCAGGACAATTCTAATTTTTCCAAGACTAAAGCAATTGGTCCGCCTCTCCCATCTTCTGCAACACTTCCCGGGATTCATTAAGCTTGTGCCATGCGCCGGAGTAGCGTTGGTGATCTAGCGCCAAATATGGCCATTGAGCAATTCAGGTAAGAGCTGTTTCCACGTGCACTACCAGCATATGCCAGAGCTGCGCAGCTCCCGGCTCATGTATGCTAATTACCCCATGCACAGCAGTGTAGCATGCAAATTAAGGTATATAGCAATTCATGAAGTTGTGCAAGTGTAGCGTAAGCATGTAGAAATGTAAACCAAAAAAAAAAACGGTTTACATGTTGTCAAACATAGAATCAGAGCCATGAAAGTGGACCAAACTTACGTGTTATAATGTTAATATATGCCAATGGCTAAATATATAGCCAATGGCATTAAACAACATGCACAACATATAAAAAATAACATTAAATTTCATGGCCACACCAACTCAAAGTAAAACCGTGGTGCATCGGTGCGCAAACAGGATCATAATGAAAATATATTTAGATGTCATAAAACTGTAATGTAACGCAATTCATGATATCCCCATAATAGTCAATGACACGCAAGCTACACCACAACCATGGTGCAAATGTTGCCAAGGGTCTGTGACAGTGTTCCATGTGGTAACTAGGAATTAGCAGTCAATGTCATGCAAATGAGTCAAGTAATACTGAATCGCAAACGTACCGCCAGTGTAAGGATGTACCACACAGCATAGCATTACAACACTGAGGAGTGGCCTGGAGGTAAACATGACATCAAGAGAGGGGAGCGCCACCGTAACTGTAAGCACATTGGATCATTGCTAATCCGTGTTGGGTGTTGCTAAGCAAAGCCGCAGGATAGGGGTGTGGAAGTAACCATAGGTTTAGCTGAGAGGACACAAGGTAACCGAAAGTTCATGTGAACGTGGATGAAAATGCGCATGAAACCCAGTAAATGGATGTGCGCAACGCGCACCACAGCTGAAACAGGAAGGATACAGGAAGGCAATAAGGAAATGCTGCAGCATGGTAATTAGAGTACAAATGAGTAACTAACACCTAGAAACTTACAGTGGGCCATAGACAACAACTAACAAGGCTGCAAGCAGCTACCTGCAGAACAGGAAAGGGGAGGTGCCGTACAGCAAAGAAAAGAGAACTGTAACAGCAGAACAAAGCAAACTTGCTGTAGATCAGCTACATAACACATTTCCCAACACAATCCTGGGTTGTGGAAGCACAAAACAAGAAAGGCGGCAGCTGGATGCATGCCTGACAATGGCAGGTGAATCGGGTTGAAAATAGAAGTAAAGGGCAATAGATGAATCATGGCAGACAAGCGTAAGTCAACACCAAAGGCCCCACAATAGCAGTACCTGCTGTAAAACTAATAATTAAGATACCCTGCAGCTGGAATAGCACAAACACACCCAGTTACACAACATCATCCATTGCACAATAGTATAAGGTATGAAAGCCCCACACACACACTTGTGTATTCCTAAACACTCTGCACCATTGGTGTATACAGATGGGGAACTTTTAATATGTATATGTTAGGGGCTGCCATAGCTTTGATTCACCAGAGTGTGTTGGAGACTGACAGTGTTGTGGAGGATGATGCTGACAACCATCTCAGGCACTGGAGGAGGAGACGAGTGTTCAGACCCAGGGTAACCTACCAGGGGCTACATGATCTGGAGATAGTAGAGCATTACAGGGTGGACAGGGACATCATACAGCAACTTGTTGAGCTGTGCCGGCCATGCCTCAGAGCCAGCAGTAACAGAGGAAAACCCATCCCAGTGGACACGAAGGTATGTGTAAGCTTGAGAATACTAGCCAGAGGTACCTTCCAAAGGCCAACTGGGGATATCATGGGGATCTCACAGGCATCAGCATCCAGGGTACTCCACCAGTTCCTGTATGCCATGTTACCACATGCCAATGAGCACATACACTTCCCCCGAATGCAGGAGGAGTTGGCAAGCAATATGCGCCTCTTTCACCTTGTGGTAGACTACCCGGAGGTACTGGGTGCAATAGACTGCACGCACACACACATCAAGTCACCACCCGGTGAGCAGGGTAGGCGCTACATAAACCACAAGGGATTCCTCTCCATCAACTGCCAGGTCATGTGCAATGCCCAGGGCATTATCATGGATGTGTGTGCTGCAGTCCTGGAAGCTATCATGACTCCCACATCTGGCATGCCTCACAGCTGTATCAGGTATTTGCCAGGGAGGACATCCCATATGGCCACGTGGTGGGGGATGCTGGCTATGCACTAGAACCATGGATGATGACACCCATCAGAAATGCACACACATCCATGCAATAACACCATAATGAGGCATACTGAAATCACGGTTCTGTTGCTTGGACATATCTGGTGGAGCCTTGCAGTACTCTCCAGGAATGTGTGCCCACATCTTCATAGTATGTGCCATGCTACACAATATGATCCTGCGGAAACAGCTGCAGCAGGGACAGAATGGTGAAGGCCCTCACAGCCCACCACCATTGCCAAGGGCCCCACAGGCACAGGGGGGCTCAGACCATGAACACCCTGTGCTAGCCCCAGTAGGCAGATGGAGGCGTGCCCAGTATGCTCATGCCTTGGCAAAGAGGGAACGTATAGCACACACACTGACAGAGTAGGCACTCATGGACTGACACCCTTCTCCACCTGCACACACAGCAAACATGGATGGCACACACACACGACCACCTGTAAATTGTCATGTGTAGGTGGTCTACTGTGTGCATCCTACATAGGTAGCCCTCAACTATTGTGCACACAACTGCCATTGGCTCAAGGTATATTAAGCTATCAGCATGTGTCCATACTGTATGTACAGGTTCATAGATACATAGTTAGGTACATGCCCAACCGCCGAGGCCACTCATAAGAATAGGCAAAATGTGTCTGCTGTCACCACCCCATCGATCAACTAACTGTCCCTCTGTGGAGCAGAGCCACTTGTGGGATCTCTGGGGTGTAGCTACTGTTCACCACCCACTCTGCAAGGATTCCCCAGAGTGTTAGTGAGGGGTTTTGTATAATGTAATCAGGGATGTGTTTCCAAATAATGAGGAGTATCCCTGACAGGAATTTTCACAGATGTGTACATGTTACATAGTATACCTTAAACACAGCTTGCATATATAGGTAGTTCTCCACAGAATAATAAACACGTGGAACACACAACCGCTGAAATGTGCGTTCATTACCCTTGCACTACCAGTGCCTGCTCTGAGAGGTAAGATATCACTGCCAGGATTAGAACACGTAACCATGTACACATTCATCACAATAACATACCACTAAGCTACCTGAGATGTACCAATGGCAGTCGTGTATACTGACAGGATAAAACACAAAAGGTAGAAATGTGTTGAAATAGGGCAAACCAGCATGTACACAATGAAAGGTGTATGTTTATATATATATAATATATATATATACACACACACACACACATCATCATGTATATATATATATATATAGAGAGAGAGAGAGAGAGAGAGAGAGAGAGAGATATGTCGATATATGGGGATATACACATATATATAGCTATATAGATAGGTTAACAACATCTACATAACCATGGAGGTACATATAAATGGGATACCTACCACATACCAACTGCTTTACATACTGATGCACGCAATCCCGAGGCTTAAGGTCCAAAAGAACACAGTACCGACACACCAGATGTGCGAGGTGTAATCTCATGATGTTAATGGACAGTTAGTTAGTGCTTCTGGTGTTTGGGTAGGTTACTGTGTGTACATGTGTTTCTTAGGGCTGTAGTGTGTGTAAGTGTGTGTTCTGTGTGTAGTGTGTGTTGTTTGGGGACTGTAATGTGTGGTTGTGTGTTAGCTTTGTGCGTCTGTTTGCGTGACCTAGGGTGTAGAATATTAAAGTAGGGGGTGGTGTGTGGGGCGCAGACACTTACATGGGGTGTGTAGGGGGGCTTGGCCACCTGCTCATACGTAGTGTAGGATGGTTTGTTTGGATGTGTTGGGTAGCAGTGTGTCTGTGTGTGCATGTGTGTGTTCCATGTTCGTGTTACCTTCGCGAGTTACTGTTGATGTTGGTAATGTGGGGTATGGGAGTCTGTTCCCGGGACTGTGTGCATCGGAGCACTGTGGTTTCGGGATTCCGTAGGTCTCCCGTATATAGTGGTTGACGTGTATACATATGTGTATAACATAGACCATAGCAATCACACATTCCTCCACTACCAACCTTTATGAACAAAGGATATGGAGAGTATATGCCTATACACCATTATAAATATGTGCTATGGACATGAGCCAATGATAGTGTTACCACCTGTTCCAATTTGGGAGGGACACTCCCTCTTTGGACGGTTGTGTCCTGACCAAATATATTAAACGTGGCAAATGTCCTGGGATTGTAGGACATAATTATGTCCCATATGTACTGTAATAGTTGCATACAATAGTTATTTCTGTATCTAAAGTACCTACATGGTACAGGAAACAGGATAAGCTACTAAACTGTTACAAGAATAAGCTTTTAATTAGGCAAGAAAGGAAAGTTCTATCCCTTGTACTGACCGTGGGTTCGTGTCGGCCTGTAAAATCAGATGTGTGTCCCGAAAAGGACCCACTATGGACATATGAAAGGGTGGCAACCATAGCCAAAGAGGGTCAGTCACCAACACAACTACGATGACTGCAAATACTTATGACAGAAATATACAGCTATCATGTAGCAACATGTTATTACATTCAGATTTATTACTGAAGGGATTCAAGGACTAACATCACCTGCATGCTATACAGGAATGATATAACATGCCTTAATGAATCAGCCTGCAAATACCATTGTATTAGTCCACAAAAGGATAGGTGTTCAAATAGGGAAGCAACCCTCACGCACATAGCAATTATGTATAAAAGAAGTTCCTACACACCTGCATTTGCTAAGCACAACTACCAACATCACCCCCGCACCCAAACATATTACAATACAAACTGTAATAACATCACACATCATTCACACACTGTACGACATCTGCAGAAGCCTTAACATACCTTGTCAGAGACACACTAACATGGCCCTAAGTGAAATAGCGGCTGTTATACAATGGAACAGCTGCTGATGTAATAGGGTTTGTTTGCACTAATCCCGTTTCAGAGGGTTGTGCGTACACCAGGATGTGTTAGCAATTAGTGAGTAACAGCACAGTATGCAACACTTGTACACCAAATCAAGGATGTCTGGTGAACACACTGTACACCACATAACAGTTCATACATAGCCATACGGCCTTGAGCTGGCCAAACATCCTTACCAGACTTAACCATCTGCAGAAGTGTCAGGTACAAACAAACCCTGCATAAGTAGCACTGTTCTGAAATATAACAGCTATACTCATATGTAGAACTAAATTGTCTAGCCATTACACACAGTCCACGGGAGTCATGAAGCTAATATATCTCTGTGTGTCTCCATATAGCTGTTGAAATATATCGCTATAACACATCTAGGCCATCTCCCTTGAAAGTAAGGCAAATGGACAACACACAAAAGGAGTACTCACTTATACACCACTGTTACCATGGTATCGGCTAATGGAGTAGCTGCACAGCTGATGTGCATCCAGTTAACTACTTTGGAACAGCAATTGGTGGACAGGATACCATATGTTACCGATATGTAACTGGAAAAGGATGTGTTATCACACATTCAAACCATCGGTATATACCAGCGGAACATTACAAATAACATTGAAACACAAACTGAAAAGGATTGAATCAACTGTTAACGATACGTCGGGTTACTAATAAGGTATGTAGAACAGTCAGTATGTCTGTGTATGTAGTACTATTCTGTAGTATTTAAAGTGCACAGAATCCATACAGTGGAAACAGTTATCTTATAGTGATGTATTGTTGAGCATAGTCACGTTTGTAGTATTTGTGTGTACTGCTGTAGGTCACAAGGCAAACACCGCATACAACACAAGGGATGCTATATAAGGGCTTTGAACAGAAATAGTACTCACCAGCCGACGTCAGTGGCAGGGTTGGTCCAACAAGTATGTGCTATAACAGGGAATAACATATGTTGATATATTGTAACTGTAGCCATATGTATGGGTGTAATACAGAGAATAACATGTGGAAGGTTGGGCCACTGTGCAAGTGGGATATTGTGCCAATAACTGTGTAATGTACAGTATTGTAGGCAGATATGTATTACAAGCTACATAGCATTACTGTAATGGTAGGCAAACATTAGTTATGTCAATTGGAATTTACAATACACAATAACAGGATACATATGTCTTTTAGTTAGCTGACAGTTTATCAGCATGATAGTGAAGTAAAATGGAAGAGCTATTTAACTATCCATGCACATAAGACAGGTAATATGTGCAAAGGTAGGTACTAGGCTGTCTTACCAAGTGTATCTGTAAGCCTAGCTAGTGTGTGTTGTCTTTCGCCACCCCCATAGGTTGGTTCCCTGTGCCTCTGAATGGCAGAGCCAATTGTGCCTCTGTCCAGCAGAGCCACTGCAGTGATCCTTGGGTATATGTCTGTCTCCCATCCACACGTCAAGGTTTCCCTTGAAGAGTGCTCATGAGGGGCCCTGCCTGATTTACATTGGAATCACGTTCCAAAGCATAGGAAGTGTCCGGGTCAGGAATCTATCCGTTCAGCACATCCTACTCATTGCTGTGGTTAGGTGTATATCCCCAAAGCATGTGGCTCTCAGGGGCTTCTGTTTAGGTGGAGTATATCCAGCAATACAGGATTGGACATGGACCTTGTATGTCAAGCAGAGATCACCTGTGAGTATGCGGTATGCAACTGAGTACAGCTGGAGTTTCATAGGTTAGGCTGCATAGGTCATCTGTTTGAGGTCAGTAATCCTCTTGGTGTGGTACTGGTGTGGTCTTCCAAGCTGTTGCAGTTGTCTTGTAAGGTATATCCCAAATGGGGTGTTGTATCCTTTAATGGGTCTGATATGACATGTGTAGAGTCACAATGGCCCCTCTGATCTGGATGCGAACCCACTAGAGATTGGGGGGCATGTAGAAGAATATTCCAACCACCTTGTCATTATGGGTATCGAAGGAGAGATTGCTATCAACTGGTGTTTCCAGATTTCATACTACTTTTTTTGTATGTAGGGGATTAGCACCTATGTGGTAGTCTGCGGGTAATTAGTTATATCCAAAAGGGATGACTATGCATTTTTAGGCATTCAGCTTGACGTCATGATATTAACACCAGGTATCCATCTCAGTACAACCCTTCCAGAGGGTGTCTGTAACAGCTGGGGAAACAATTATGTCCCCTAGTTTGCAGTCGTCTGCAAACCTTTTCAGCCAAAGCCCTCCTGTGCTTTTCTGTACATCAGAGAAGTATATACAGAACATGAGGGGTCCTAGGACTGAGCCCTGGGGGACGGCAGTTGTAACTGGTATACAGTCGGACATAGGGTAAGCAACTGCTACCATGTGTGTTCTGTCTGTGAGCCACTTTGCAAACCATCACATGACGTAGGGGTTAATGTTCAGGCGGATGGGTATGTTCATAATACCAGAAGGAGGAATGGTGTTGAAAGCCTATGAGAGATCTAGGTAGGCTGTGTGGACCTCCTTACCCTCATCTAATGCCTTGGTAACTGTCTCTAAGAAGCCCACCAGGTTTAGGAGGCATGGTCTGGCCTTAACAATGCCAAACAGGGAGGGGTCAAAGGTTGGGAGGTACCCAATGTCTCTGTGACAGTGATCCATGATGTGCACCATAGCCTTGCAGACCAGGCTAGTCAGGCCTATAGGGAAATAGGTCCCGTAGTCCATTGTGGCACCACCTTTGTGGAGTGGGATAACTGTTGCTGTGTGCCATCAAGGGGGCACTATGCCCCACGTGAGGCTATTATTATACATGGTGCATAGGTGAGGAGACAGTATGATCCGAAGTTCATATAAAACGCAGCCTGGGATGTTGTCCGGTCCCAATGGATGCTGTGATATTGCCTTCAGAGTGTGCAGCTTTGAGAGGGATCTGCCAGGATGTTACCAATATCAATTGTTTCTGTAATATTCATGCCTTTGTGCTGTAACTGATCTGGTTGTTGACATTGAGGCTCTGTGGTTGTTGTTGTTATTAGTTGCGTTATAGCTTTTGTAGCTAGCTTTGGAGGATAGTATAAGGGATCTCACCTTCTTACTGAGGCTGGCCAGGGATCTCCTCCATGCATGGTATTGTACTCTTGTTTGCAACAGTGTCTTCCTCCTGTAGTACAATATGTTTATGGCAGGGGATCACCAGATTGGTTTAGTTAATTATGAGTATAGCGTCCTGGTTCTGTTTGGGATAACACAAGCCATGCACTCCTGTAAGTGCTTATAGAGTGCATTTGTGTAGGATTCAGCAGTTGTAACAGTACTGTCCATCTGCATGGGTGTCATGATGTCCATCACGTCTGCCTTAAGAAGCATGTAGTTGGCCTTGTAGACATATTATACTGTGGTTTGCTTAATGGGGGGGTAGGTGCGGGATGTGGATATCAATGGTGTTCAGCACATGGTCTGATCGGACCAACGAGGAGTTGGCTTCACGTGTGGAGCACCAGTCACTCATGTTGGTAATGACTAGGTCTAGGATACTGTTGCCCCCGGTGGGTGTGTGGATATGTTGAGTCAGGGCATTGGTGTGTATGAATTCTGGAAACCATTGAGCTAATGTGTTGGTACACGAGTAGTTTTCCCAGTTAATGGTGGGGTAGATACAGTGAGGCTTATGTGATGAGTGTGGTGTTGTGTGACTGTGTACCTTCTCCACATTACAGTTAGGGTGAGACTTGGTTGGAGAGACCTTTACCTCCAGTTTGGCTAGAAGAGTGCATCTCTCACAGGTTGTAGTGTTGGGTGGTAGGCGGAGAGGCTTGTCTGTGTACATGAGTCAATGTGTACATTGCCTCAAGATGTCCAGATTCATCAGATAGACAGGTAAGAACACTGGCAGTTGACTCTTGGACATACCTGAATGTAGAACTGCATTCATCTAGATAAGTGAGGAAAGTGATTACAACAGCTGCATTACTCTACACAAGTGATAAAAGTATGTACAACATCTGTTCACCCTTACCTGTAGGTGATGTGGAAGATTGAGTGCTATAGTAATCATTAACTTACGTACTGTTTACAAGTCCTGAACAAGTGCTTAGCATGAATAAGCAATCCAGATAGGGTCTTGGATAATATAACCCCCCAACAGGTACACAAGCATATATCCATGTACACCACAGGGCCCCTGTACCCACAACTATGCAGGTACAAGCTGTACTCAGTTCGCATATGACCTACCCACATCACAGGTTGTATCATACACATATGGCAAAACAAGATGCTCTTCACGTACACATCATGTAAAACATAGCTCCTTGTCAGGTTGTGTACACACTGAATGGTGCACACCAACAGGTATCACAACCCAACAAAGGGGGAGACACCACTGATAATAGGAAGCACTGCACTACTACCCTGCTGAGTCTGGTCTGGAAGGCCATGAACCTTGATCACTTAAGTGATGTCAGCAGTACAGATGTAGATGACAGTATGGTTGATGTCACACACTGCATATCATAACCTTGTCAGGTCATAGGATATCATCACCCATGCTGTGTACCACCTACACTCGGTATACTAGATGTATATTCCTATTTCACAGGAGTGTTTAGCAATAGGACTGCTGGCAGAAACAACACTACAGAAGGTGTCTGAATAATACGTGATCATCACACCAGTGGCAGCTACAGTATGTCAGGGTTAATGAATTCTATTCCCCCTCATTGTAGTCCATACCTCACAGACAAACAGAAGGCATCTGCCTATTGAAGTATGTGAATGACTGTGACCTAGGAGCAATAGCTGACTCACATTGTCACCCTTATGTTAATAACCCTGTACCCATGAACTACCACCTAGGCAGCAGTCATCATAATGGACACCTGTGTTTGAGGGATGCAGCTGGGCAGTTGTCTTTCCTGTGATAGCTACGTCACCACACCTGTCAGGGAGTCATATGTAGCAACCCTTATAATAATAGGGTGCCATTCATGAATATAGAGATCATTGTCCAGCCATACAGACTACTCAAGTGACCCATATCAGATCACATGTTTCCTTTAAGGGGTATTGGCCATGTGCAGATGGCCTACACCAGCCTTCCCATTCCCCATCTCCACTATGTAGCATGATGCATACCCTGAATAAATCCATGTCCAACCCAGTGATGTCGGACATGCTACACGTACGCATCCTGATCTCAAACACATACTTCATGGACATCCACCTACCACATGCTGGACAGATCCTTGTCCCATACACTTGACATAGTCCTGCCATACTATGCATTCCTGTCCGTCAAAGCTGCACATCGCTCCCCTCTCAGACATGGTGTGATGACCACATGGTAATGCATGGTATATGTTTCATTAACCCTGTGGATCAGTAATGTGGCACTGCTCCACCTGGCTCCACAGACCCTCCTGTCAGCTACTGCCAGGTAACCTTTCATCCTAGATGCATACATGGCCCATGGTATATAGCCCACTAATTGACTTTGACTGTACATGCCATAGTTGATATCCATCCCTGCAAATACCATCTGGCTAGCCAATGTCCCATGTGTATCACATGTGCAACACAGGTGATACATGATAGGATGTTGAACCGCTGTACAGTGCTGTGTAGATGTATATGGCAGAACACATACATGTAAAACCTTATGTGAGCATGTCTGCAGGGTCACAGGTCATGTCTGTTAAGGCAGTGTAAGTCCTTATATGTGACATATACACTGCATCAAGGTCGACTGCATTAATGTGGACACATCCAGCCATGTGCTGATAGGTAGGAACACCAGTACAGGCAAACAGACATGCCCACATCAAGACAGCAACCACATGGAGTATGAGCAATGTAATTAGGTGACACACACACATATATGGTGATAATATCCACTCAACATTGAGTGTCACATGTGTGTGACGCATACATGTCAGTGTCATGTAGGTTTGCAAATAAAACTATTTAAACTGAAGTAATGTGATACACATGTATGTTCAGCTGTAGCTCTGTATGTCTCTGAGGTACTGTGACCTGTCTCCATCATTATGTCTTCCAGGTATGCCACGTGCAAGGCTTCCCCCTTTTACACGCTTGGAGGATGAGGCCCTCATCCCATACCTACTCGATAATCATGACATCCTGTTCAGCCATGTGCCACAGGATGCACAGCAGCGGGATGCCCTGTGGATGGAACTTCGCTGGAGGGTTAATGATGTGGGTGGCCACAACTGCACATACCAGCAGGTGCGCAGACACTGTACAGACCTCATTAGATGGGCGAAACAGCATGCAAATGCAATCGCCAGGGAACAAGGTGCAACAGGTGGTGGACCACCAACCCAGCCCCCACTCACACATACCGAGGAGCTACTGGCCTACCTGGGGACACCTGCAGAACCACATCCACAAGCCTTAGCCGATATTGTGGATGTGGGTGTCTCTCAACCACTGAGCCTGGAGTTTCCTGGTAAGTCAGTACTGCACCTATAACAACTATATTCCATATAGCTGCATGTGTCACTGTACAATATGTAATGTAACATCATATGCAAGGCATGTATACACACATGTCACATACTATAGTATGCTACTCTGTGTATGCACACATGTGCATACACTATAGCATAGTCTAATGTACTGGTGTATGTGTTATGCACATTGCTCCCTGTAGCTTTTATACAGGGGTGGATTATGCTCATACTGCTGTGTTACTCCTATTTAGGTACCTCTGGTATTCTGCGGTGACAGCAGCCTGTTGCACGTGAGAGTGTTATTATTTATCAGGAACCGTAATGCACAAATCTATCTGCCATGTGGCCATTCACAACATGTACACATAATGTATGGTCCTGTTACAATATACAGGTCGGACTTGCAATGCATCACAATGACTATCCATGTGCCACACTTGCAAACTATGTGAATCATCTCACCGACATGAATCCTCACAAACCTTATTGCCAGATGTGTTGACAGCTGTGCATACAATGGTGGAGGTGCTGTTCACTTTAGGAATGTACCACAGATCTGATCTACACAAGGGGTGAATACAAACAGTACTACACAGTGGGTTGGAGTATGGCCAGCACACAGGTTTCACCAGTGTGGATCATAGCTCTGCTATGAATGTCACACAATGTGATGTGCTATCTTGACATGTCCATGACATCTATTGGCCTGGCTGCTACACATCCTACCTAACCTGAAAACATATCCGACATACCACCCTTTATCTGCATAACCCTGTTGTCAGTGGAGCATATATGTCATATGGGACAACACAGACATGTGAAATGGATGCCCATCAATATAATTTGGACAACACATGTACACACATGGCCATTGAGGATGGCCAGAGACATGGAGCAACACACACAGTAGAAGTGCTGTGCTTGTGTGTACACCTTGTCATACAATGGCGACACATGGTTTGGCCATGGCCTTTGTATAAGGGTCATAATGTAGATGTGGAACGCTAGACATCCTACAGGCCTGTGCACATCTTGTGTATGCGTAACATCAATCCACCACATAGGATGTGTTGAACATCGTGAGGGTGTTGCAACATGACAACAGTTACTTGTACAGTATCCATATCAGTTCACAGATACAGTACATTCCCGTTGCTGGTGATGGACATAAATGCCATACTAGCTCTTTGTGTGTGTCTACACAGATGTCATGTGAGACATGGTGTACCAATGTGTTCGCCATGTCTGCCCATAGTTGTCAGGCTGCAGCAATATGGTTGCAGATGTGCAGGGGTGTCATCCGTATACCCATCAGTGACCTGTGTCACAACTTCCACATCATGGTTTAGTGTGTATACACCTCAATGACGTGGGTCACATTCCACAGTATATATGTATTGTATCTGAACACAGTCATGGCTATGAACCCTGTCTGTAACTCACACTGTATAGCACTAGAGACTCCTCTTGATTCCCTGCAATGGCCATGCACATCAGCTAAATTTGCAGTATATCTGTAGGGTGGACAGACAACACTGAATTGGTACACCATTGCCCCACTGTATATTCGACAGGACACCATTGTGTTAAACATGTATGCATGTCATTGCACACGTCAGCAGATCACATGTCATACTACATGTGATTATCAAGGTCATATGCCACACATCAGGCAGTTGTACTGTTAAACTGTGCTGGTCCACATGGTGTAACACAGGGATTTATGCTAACTACTACTATGATTGTGGAATTTGCATGCCATCTGCTATCACACATGCATGCTGTTGTGTGCACCCTAAGGATGTATGATAACTACCACTATTATTGTCTGCACTGCATGCCGTCTTCCGTATCACATGCATGTTGCATGCCTTCTGTCATATCACATGCATGTGTGTGTGTGTGTGTGTGTGTGTGTGTGTGTGTGTGTCTATTGTATAGATTGTAATGTACAGTTCTTGTCTGCCCTCACAGGTGATGTAGGTGCATTGCCCTCTTGCGGTACATCAGATGTTAGTGTCCCCACAGACTCTAGCAGTGATGATGAACATATGATTGGGTCACAGGCAGAGTTGTCAAGGGCTGAAACTGTGTCATTGATTGCCACTCCATCTATATCCACCTCATCCCCGCACACAGATCCCATACCTGCACATACCCCATCACCAGTGGCCATAGAGGAAGGACAGTTGGTGCATGATAGCTTGGAACAGGAAAGTGTGGGGGCTATGGAAGGTGTGCCTGCACACCATGGTGCCAGCCAAACTACTGGTGGTGCCCCACACAGGCACGTGGCCAGTGCTGCTCATAGGAGGACCTCTGGCTCACATGCTCCTGCACAACAGAGCACAGCAGCTGGTGTCACCAGATGCATGTTTCAAGCTGTAGTGGAGGCACAGACACATGCTGAATGGCACAACAGAGAAGATCAAAGGCTACATAGGGCTGCTGTTCATTCTTTAAACAACAGCATCCAGGCAATGGTGAATGCTGAACAGCAGATTGCTGATGCTTTGGATAGACAGCTGGGTGACATGGTTGGAGTCCTTGACCGTGGCATTACAATCTGCAAGTGTGAGCTGTCTGTGTTGGAACATCTGGTAGGAGTGAGGCATCGGGCATGTGGACGTAGGCCTGCTATATCACCTGTGTCAGGTCGATGTGTACGAGCTACCTCACTTGCCCACTCCCATAGTGGCGGTAGCAGCAGTAGTGCATCTGGTGCTGTGTTGTCCATACCACGACACAGCAGGCCACGTGCATGTGGCCCGGGATGGTCCCAACTGGGACATGGATCCAGTGGACTAGTGACATCAGACAGTACCCAATCTGCACCTCTGTCTGGTAGTGCCCGTGCAACCCCTGGCAGGCACAGGTCACATGTCCATGGCTGGACACCGTGAACTGTAAAACCTTGCCTGTACAGTCTGCAGCTGTCAATAATACACCTGTGGTAGGCCAGACACATGAGAGAACTGTGTGCAGACATACACGCACACATTGGACACATATGTAGGGCACTGCAACACACACATGCATAAAATCCACACACGCCCAATTAGATCAAAGGCTCAAACCCACACACATGATGTCATCCAATGTTGCAGCCTAGGCCTCTGGCAAACATTAACACCCTGTGCATATGATGATGCCTGTGCCGCATCCCTGACATCCACACCATCGGTGCAGGGACATGCTCATATGGTCTGATGCACAGGGTGAACAGACTAGGATGATATGTGTAGTTTAGAAATGTTGAGGACTGTTGACAGTGAGCAGATATACCATGTAGTACAGGTGTACAATACTGTTAACAGTATGTGTCTTGTGTAACAACAGTGCAGCCTAGGCCTCCGGTAAACATTAACACCCTGTGCATATGATGATGCCTGTGCCGCATCCCTGACATCCACACCATCAGGGCAGGGACATGCTCATATGGTCTGATGCACAGGTTGAACAGACTAGGATGATGTCTAGTTTACAAATGTTGAGGACTGTTATCAGTCAGCAGATATACCATGTAATACAGGTGTACAATACTGTGAACAGTATGTGTCTTGTGTAACAACAGTAAATGCATGTTGGTCATGTTGTTCTGCTGTCCTTCTTCAGGTCTAATTGCACGTGCCGGTGGATGTCAGTGTTTGCAGTTAAGTGTCCCATATGTCAATGTGGACTACTCACAGGTATGTATGAATATACCAGCATGCACCATGTAGCTGCCACATACCAGTGAGAATGTCCCACGTTACAAACATGTCTACCATTCCAAGAGCATGATAGCTGTGTATTAAGCTACTGTGGCCACAGACATGACATCCATAAAGGGTAACATCACAGGTACAGTTACATGGAGTGGTGAGGTAAGAGAGTGGTCTAGCTGATTACAAGGGTAGAGTCCTGTGGGAAGTGTGATGCCTCAATGGGAATCAATAATACACATTCCCATGACAGGATGCCAACACACAACTGCACCCACACACTCAGGTATTGACACACATGTATTCAGTGACAATGCAACACACACACACACACACACACACACACACACACACACACACACACACACACACACACACACACACACACACACACACACACACACACACACACACACACACACTCACGGCTTTACCGACACAGTAACACACACTCGCACACAGTTGCTACTGGTGTGGTGAGGACCCCTGCCTATGTGAAAATCATCATTACAGTACTGTGCACCTACATGATGCGCCACAGAGAATACATATGTACAGGTAGTCAGTACAGCCTAAGATCGGGGACATCAAGATGGATAGTTGAATGCATCGCCTGGATGGCGGGAGGGGTTCTATCAGTTCAGTATGGTAACATACATCTTCACCCCAGGGACCAGTCAGCCCTACATACACACACTGTGGCATTCAGTAATTAATACACCTATGTCATGCACATACAGATACCTCACATGTGTAAGATACACACCCTGTCTATGTCCTGCTTTATGCATTGCAGTCTGTACAGATGTGTACACTAGTGTACAGGAGAGTGAGTAACAATTGAGATGTATTCCCCACAATACGTGACAAATATGGACACACACGCAACCACACATGCCAGTACTGTGAATCTCAGACCTGCCTAGCTCATGTTATGTATGTCAGACATACAGCAGTATTGTACGCATTACAAACTGTACTGATGCTTCCTGTGACAACAGTGCTGATATATGCATTAGGACGTCATATCTATTAACAGGTGTCAAGTGATTTACCTTCGCTATCACCCTGACCGCTGTCCAAGTTGTGTGCTATGTCCTTCAATTAATGAAACCATTGCTTACCGGTTACACAGGGTATTGTAGAACTGCTTGTGACACACTTGTGAGCTGTCCACAGCAAACATCCATCTGCAAAGATGCCCCGCCACTTAGTTATTTCAACGCATCTGTCCATACCTGTGGTACATCTTTCTGTACATAGGTTCATAGGTTCATAGGTTGGTACTAGGCTATCAGCCCTAGGGCCTATACAAGCCTAGCCATAACAATTCCCTGGCTATTTCTTCCCACATTATTTACTTTCCTGGACCCCTGTCTAGCAGGGCGACTGACGTGATCCCTGGGGTGAATTTCCTTTCTCCCATCCAATCGTCAAGGTTCCTCTTGAAGAGGTCCAAAGAGGCACTCTGCTTGACATGTATGGGCAATCTATTCCAGAGTCTGGGGAGTCTCTGGGTCAGGAACCTATCCCTCCAGCATGTTTTGTTTATTGTGATGACAAGGTTTAGATCCCTGGAGCATGTAGCTCTGAGGGATTGGGATTTCTTTAAGTGTAGCATGTCCAACAGCTCTGGGTTTGACATGGCCTTGTATGTTAACCAGAGATCACCTCTGAGTAGACGATATGCGACAGAGTATAGCTGGAGTTTTTTAAGGTCAGCGAGGGTATCTGCTTTAGGCCTGTGATTCTTTTAGTGAGGTATTTCTGAGGCCTTTCCAGTTGTTGCAGATGTCTTGAGAGGTACATACCAAATGGGGCATTGTATTCTATAATGGGTCTAATGAGGGATGAGTACAGTGGGACAATGACCTCCTTTTTTCTGGATGAAAAGCCCTTCGTGATGAGGTGTGCCACATAGAAGGATTTCCTGACTGTTGTGGCGATGTGGTTATCGAAGGTGAGACCACTGTCCACCTGTGTCCCTAAGTCTGTTATCACACTTTCTGTGTTTAGTGTACTGCCACCTTTATGGTAATTCATGGATACATGTTTTTTCCCAAAGGGGATAACAATACATTTCTTGGTATTGAGCTTGAGCCCATGGCTCTGGCACCAAGCATCTGTTTCTGTAAGGCCCTTTTGTAGAGTATCCACATCATTTGGGGATTCAATAATGGCTCCCAGTTTGCAGTCATCTGCAAACTTTGTTAGCCAGAGTCCCTTAGTGTTGACCTGTACTTCAGAGAAGTAGATGCCAAACAAGAGCGGCCCCAGGACTGAACCCTGAGGTACTCCACTTGTCACTTGTCTGGAGCTGGATTTGGAGTCAGCTACTTTTACAGTGTGGGTTCTATCAGTAAGCCATTTAGCAACCCATTGGGTGACATAGGGATTAATGCCCAACTTAGTAAGTTTATCTATGATTCCAGAGTGGGGGATGGTGTCAAAGGCCTTGGCAAGGTCTAGATAGGCTGTGTGGACCACCTTACCCTTGTCCATGGCTCTGGAGACTGATTCAAAGAAGTCAATCAGGTTCAGGAGACAAGATCGGCCCTTCACAAACCCAAACTGGGTAGGGTTCAGTGTTTGAAGGTGGCCAATGTCTTTGTTTATAAGTTCCATGATAATACGCTCCATGGCCTTGCAGATAAGGCTTGTCAGACTGATGGGACGGTAGTTTCCGGGATCCAAGGTGGATCCCCCCTTGTGGATTGGGATAACTGTAGCTCTGCGCCACTCAGTGGGCATGAAACCTGAGGTGAGGCTATGATTAAACATGACACTTAGGTGAGGTGCCAGTTCATATTGTAGTTCATGTAGTACACAGCCCGGGATGTCATCTGGTCCCATGGATGCTGTATTCTTGGCTTTAGAGAGTGCATTTTGTACCTGTGTGGCCGTTATTACTGGAATTTGGCAATCTTCCGGTATTGAGATGGGCCATTTAGGGGGTGAGAGGGAGGGTGAAGTTGGCACTGAATCGATCTGCCAGGATATTGGCAATATCCTTTGGATCAGTATATTTAATGCCATTCTGCTTTAGCTCAGAGCAGATCTGAGCATTGCCATTTAGATTCTTGACATAGTTATAGAATGCTTTGTGGTTGTCTTTGGAATCTTTGGTAATTTTATTTTCGTAACTAGCTTTGGAGGATTTTATGAGGCATCTCAGTTTCTTACTGAGGCCAGTAAGGGAGTTTTTTGCATCCTGGGATTTTCCTCTTTTCTGCAAAAGTTTCTTCAGCATATCACCATATACAGTTGGCAATGTTGAGGCTGCATTGCAGCTGCATGATGTACTAGGATACACGCCACCTGCATATATCAGCAACTGCACACGCATGTTATCTGAATGCACAGCACTATGTGTACAGGTGTGTAGGTCCTACAATCCTGACATTTGGTCATGTTTGTAGGCATTGCAATTGGCGGATATGTGTAATAACATACATGACACCTGGACTGTTGTATGATATGATGGGTGACCAGTACAGAGGGGATGCTACCTCTGTCAACATTGATATCACACCTTATATACTGTTAGCATTCATCAGCCATGGACCTACATTCCATGTGCATGTGTGTAATGGCTGTAGCCACCTGTTTGCACAAAGGACTACAACAGCTATGCTATTTACAGGTAAGCTGTGTGTGTGTGGCATGTACATACCCAGGGCAGGTACATGTACGTCATATCCATACATGAAGGTGTGTACTGGTGTACAGCAACAGACATCTGCTAATGGTGGACAGTACTGAGGGCCCTTGGTATGTGTACAGCTGAACTGGTCAC
The DNA here is from genome assembly GCF_019279795.1 of Protopterus annectens. NCBI lineage: Eukaryota > Metazoa > Chordata > Ceratodontiformes > Protopteridae > Protopterus > Protopterus annectens. The sequence continues at coordinate 94,779,972 of NC_056731.1, read as the reverse complement.
AGACAGTGGTATCATTGCATTGCATAACACATGTTGCAACTGTGTCAGTACATGTGTACTGTGTACAGTTGATGTAGAGCTTAGTACAGTACACAGGTCAAGGGTCACATGGTGGTGCACTTGTCTGTCATACAATATGTATGGTTGAGTGGTGGTGGTCCAAGGGCATGGTGGTGTCTGCAGTTTACATCCTAGAATGCAGCATTTGACACTGTGTCCTGCACATGGCTCATCTATGATGCCTTTTGTGGGGGGACCGGTCAGTACATGTGAGTGGCCTTTATGTATGTGGGTACACCACCTGGAGCGGTCCATACCTGTGTTATGGCCCACATGTCTGGTTCTGAGGTATATGGTGGTAGTGCTAGGTTCTGAGGTATATGGTGGTAGTGCTATTGTGCACTACAGAGACATCAGCCAGGTGTTCCTCACTGCACAGATGTCAGTACTCCCCATTGTTGGATCTACAATGGCGAGCTGTGAATATGGACGCTACACATCTAGCACTGGTTAGCATAAGAAAACAATGCAGTTGTCCTGTAGGTGTATGGGAGTTAACCTGTGTTTAGGACATTTGCCTTGGAATGGCACTGCCTGGGCGGATGTAACTTGGGTGATATCCACACTCTCTTGTATCATGGATGCATGTGATATGTGACAAAGGCCTGTCTACTGTTAGCCATGTCATCCCAGAATGACAGCTGATTTGTTAAAGACCAGTGTCAAATATATGTAGAGCAGCATTCCCGCTAATAATGACAACTACCAACACCAGAGCCCATTACAATGTGTTATTTATGTCTACCTGTAATAGCATGGCCACTGTGGCCTTCCGTGTTTAGCATCAGAATGCATTTCAGTCAGCCCTGTGCTACTAGGAGTATGAGCATGCCCAGTATATCCTTGTGTAGATGGACACATAGTAGTGCATTCTGACCAGCCCTGTGCTACTAAGTGTGTGAGCATGCCCAGTATATCCTTGTGTAGATGGAAACATAGTGCATTCTGAACAGCCCTGTGCTACTAAGTGTATGGGCATGCCCAGTATATCCTTGTGTAGATGGACACAGTGCATTCTGAACAGCCCTGTGCTACTAAGTGTGTGAGCATGCCCAGTGACACCTTGTCTTGGTTATGTGCCTCTGTGCATGGGCATGGCCATTGTAACCCTGTATAGTGGTGGTAGTCGTCCATTCCACAGATGGGTATACTCCAGGTCAGGATGGATTCATACTTTAAACACACAGGTTCACAGGTATGTACATCTTAACTGCCAGTATGCCTGTTGATGTCAGCATTCCCAGATGGTCATAATGACAGCCTTGACATGTGTAGTCTGTATGGCGCGATTTGTATATATGTAGTATTGTAATAGTAATCTGTAAATAGGCAGGCATTCTGCACCTGACACTGGTGTGTGTGTATGTCTATCCCTGTTTGCCGGTGGACTCTAAATTGTTTTTAGACTGGCCACACTCCATACATTTCTTATACCCACCGTTAGCAAGGCCAATGATGTCACCCATCTACAAATACACCTCTGGGAGTGCTGTGTCCCAGTAATCTCAGTAGCGCGTTCTGTAACTGTGTAATGCTGTAGTGTAATAAAGTAGTTAGGTTGGTGTTCTAGTCCAACACTTGCCGTGTGTGTGCATGTGTGCCTCCCCGTTTACCTGAGGACTGAGTAATACCTTTATACTGCTCACACTCCATACATTTCTTATACTCACCATTAGCAAGGCTGATGATGTGACCCATCTACAAATACACCTCTAGGAGTGTTGTGTCCCAGTAATCTCGGTAGCGCGTTCTGCAACTGCGTAATGTGTAGTGTAATAAAATAGTTAGGTTGGTGTCCTAGTCCCACACTTTGCGTGTGCGTGTGTGTGTATGTGTGTCTCCCCGTTTGCCTGAGGACTGAGTAATGCCTTTATTGCTCACACTCCATACATTTCTTATACCCACCGTTAGCAAGGCCGATGATGTCACCCATCTACAAATACACCTCTGGGAGTGCTGTGTCCCAGTAATCTGAGTAGCGCATTCTGTAACTGTGTAATGCTGTAGAGTAATAAAGTAGTTAGGTCAGTGTTTGAGTCCCACACTTGGCGTGTGTGTGTGTGTGTGTGTGTGTGTGTGTGTGTGTGTGTGTGTAAATGTGTGTCTCCCTGAGGACTGAGTAATATCTTTATACTGCTCACACTCCATACATTTCTTATACCCACAGTTAGCAAGGCCGATGATGTCACCCATCTACAAATACACCTCAGGGAGTGCTGTGTCCCAGTAATCTCGGTAGCACGTTCTGCAACTGCGTAATGCTGTAGTGTAATAAAGTAGTTAGGTCAGTGTTCTAGTCCCACACTTTGCGTGTGTGCATGTGTGTGTGTGTGTGTGTGTGTGTGTGTATGTGTGTCTCCCCCTTTGCCTGAGGTCTGAGTAATATCTTTATACTGCTCACACTCCATACATTTCTTATACCCACTGTTAGCAAGGGCAATGATGTCACCCATCTACAAATATACCTCTGGGAGTGCTGTGTCCCAGTAATCTCGGTAGCGCATTCTGTAACTGCGTAATGCTGTAGTGTAATAAAGTAATTAGGTTGGTGTTCTAATCCCACACTTGGTGTGTGTGTGTGTTTGTGTGTGTATGTGTCTCCACGTTTGCCTGAAGACAAAGTAATACCTTTATATTGCTCACACTCCATACATTTCTTATACCCACCGTTAGCAAGGCCGATGATGTCACTCATCTACAAATACACCTCTGGAAGTGCTGTGTCTCAGTAATATCAGTAGCACATTCTGTAACTGCGTAATGCTGTAGTGTAATAAAGTAGTTAGGTTGGTGCTCTAGTCCCACACTTGGCGTGTGTGTGTGTGTGTGTGTGTGTGTGTGTGTGTGTGTGTATGTGTGTCTCCCCATTTGCCTGAGGACTGAGTAATACCTTTACACTGTTCACACTCCATACATTTCTTATACCCACCGTTAGCAAGGCCGATGATGTCACCCATCTACAAATACACCTCTGGGAGTGCTGTGTCCCAGTAATCTCGGTAGAGTGTTCTGTAACTACATAATACTGTAGTGTAATAAAGTAGTTAGGTCAGTCTTTTAGTCCCACACGTGGTGTGTGTGTGTGTGTGTGTGTGTGTGTGTGTGTGTGTGTGTGTGTGTGTGCGTGTCTGCCTGCATGAGACAAGTAGAGTGCTTTGTAGTATTCGCTGTAGTGCATGCCCTGAACGTGTTGCTGCAGTGTGATACATTAGGGGTTTGTATACAGGACATGGCAAGTGTGTGTTTGTCTGTCAGAGCCTGTGTAGAGAAGGCTGTGATTGTCTTACCATTGGATATGTTTGGGAGCGGGTTTTGTAGTTTTCCTATATAGTATCCATCTTATGACACATTGACCACCTCACGAGGAGTACAGCTGTCAGTCAGCCACAGCACTGAGATGGCAAGCCATACCCATACATCTGACAAAAGGGCTGGTGAACTAAGTATGCAGCCCTACTAGTACCCGGTATATGTCCTCCACCCATGTGCCATGCACATACAACCTTGCCTAGGATATCCCACTATGTTGCTAGTAACATGCACATTGTGGACAGATAGTAGGCATGGTGTGACTGCAGTGGCCTGCAGAGGACATGGCACCCTGTACAGCGGTACAATTTGCACATATATGCGGACATTGTGCCTTCACTATGTTCCACACTGAATGGCTGCAACATATGTGGTGCCATGATATGTGATCTAGTAAGGCCAGACAATGCTGTACACATGTTCCCTGTATGGAACCATGCCACTGACACCATGGAATACCTGCCCATTCTATACATGCAGGTGCAGGGCCGACCTCCTCACTGTAAGTAGGTTTCACCACACCAGGCCAGTATTGACATATCGGGGTATAACAGGCTGTGTACACTACATGTGTCTACAAAACCAGGTACACCTGTACATGTCACTGGACAGTACTGTGGGACATGCACATTCCAGGCAATGTCCATGTGAAGGACTATCAAACACAGACATGGCATGCATTGCAAAGCTATGGCCCTACACATTAGTAACCAGGATGTCAGGCCAGATATTGCAGTACCCATCTGTGTGGGATATTGCAGACACTACACCCCTGCACTGCACACCATTGTCGGGTGATGCAATGGAAAGGATTACCCCTCACCCAGCCTTGTACAGCCATCTTGCACAGCCAAACACTACACACCCATGGAGCAATGCATACCTGCATGACAGTACTGGCACCCTGTGTCTGCATGTGGGTTTTGATGCTGCCAACCACAGTCACTCCCAGTATAAACCTCGTTGGCATACCAACAGTTGTCAAGCACTTTCACATGGCCTAGCCCATTGAACCTCCAGATATCTTCTGTGGTGCATGTGGTCCTGTGCATTACTGCGGTGTGGCAAACTAAGTAGTTACATTGTGTATTTGCTGCCCTGGCAAAGGTGTCAATGCGTGTCCATTAGAGTGTGGTTGTGGTGACAATAGCATCCGTTCACGTGGACTGACGTGTGCCACACCTAATGTATGTCTACTATATCTGTTGCAGATGGCACTCACTCACCTACACACATGTTCTTACAGCACTGCAACATGGCGCCTCTGTGGTGCATGTAGTAATGTAATGCACATGTAATAGTAATGAGTAGTCAGGGGTTTGACCCTGTACTATTCAGAGTGTGGCAGATTATGGTGAAGTCTCCAAGCCCATCCCTGGTGTACATTGCCTGTCCCGCACACACACTTTCTGGTGGATGTGAAGGTGTACACCTGCACAGCAGCAGCATGTGTATTGTAACAGATGGAAATGGTCAGGTGATGGCCTCTGCATCTATTGCAGTCCTCCTCTAGCTGATTGCATGTGGTACAGATGTGATGGTGTTCCCATAGCCATCCGCATGATAAACACAGTACACTATCTATGGAAAGATGTTATTATCTGGCCATGACAGTCGCTGTGAGTGGTACCTGGATGTGGTGTTCTGACACGACATCGCAGATGATATCTGGATGTACCTCAATCATTTTCAACAGTGGGAAATATCCTAATGACAGGAGGGTGATGTGCCACACAACTACAGCATGTAAGTGTAGCTATGCTGCATTGAGACTACTGCCTGTTTAACGTGTGTGGTAATGGCTATTCTGCGTGTTAAAATACAGACATGACAGTACTCTGTTCATGAGCGAACCCCATCTATAGGGCCATCTGTGAACAGGTCAGTGTGTACAACCATTTGTTTCCTGTGTTACACATTGAACACACTTCTGTGCACAGCAGAAGCATGGTGTGGGGATTGCAGACAGTACATGGTAGAGATGTGTTACTGCCATCGCATCCCTGACTGGACATGTGTCACATGAGACAGTGGTATGACTGACACTGTGTGGGATTCCCAGTGACAAGCCAATGATGGGCAACTGTTCATAGCTGCGGTCACACGTCTACTACACATTGTACAGTTGCCATGCAGTATATATGCGTGTGTTGTGCTCCCTCTGCAAATGTATACAATCTGTTGGGTTGCTGGTGATATCTATGCATACTGTCAAAGGTAATCCTGTATGCTGTTGTCTATCACTAAGCCATATGTGGGTTTAAAACACAACACCATAGGCTGAATGGGTTGGTAGGCCTTGGCAGATCCTCCTGTCTCACTTCAGCTGACTATGGCACTCGGCACTAGCACATCTGGGGCCCAGCCATTAACATCAACCTCTTTTGGCTATGCACCACCTTCTGGTGGCTCCACCACTGAGGATGGAGCATGTCCCCCTTGGGAGCAGGACCAGACAGGTACATATCTGCTGTTGTGTAGTCCCGGACATGTTTTGTAGGTGGCTCCCTAAGGGGTTACAAAGCCAGATACGCCAGTTCAAGGGCGGAGTGTCACATTTACAGGGTGATGCTGCCTGTCCTGGACAGCCCACAGCACTGCCTCCTTTACAGCTGTGTAGGTGCAGTGGCAGTTGCCCATGGCTGGAGACCTCCATCCCACTGTTCTCATGAGCTTTTGAATGCCGAAGACCCATCCCCATCCAGGGTGTATCCCCCCCAACATGTGTCATATACCAACCCTGTATGCTGTAATTTCTGTGCTCCAACTTATCCTCCATGACCATACCAAAACTCCTTCACCAACACCTGACCCTCACCTATGGACTCATAAGGCCATTCAGCTTCTAGGACACCATCTGCCCTATACATAGCTGTCCATTACACACACATGCCTACTGGACACATGAAACCCTTGTAATATGCATCATAACATACTACTGTTATCCTCACCACTGTCCCTCAGGCACACGGTCCTGGTATGCACATCATTCCTACATGGTTCAGGTACACGTGAGGTGGATGACCCCATTGTACACAAAACACTACTGGTCCCTCTATGGTTACCCCATTTACCTTTATCATGATGATGATGTTGCACATTGCAGGAGTACTGTTCACACATAATGATTGGACAGGTACTGCTGTGTTAATGTACATTACATGCAGAGTGATGTATACGGCCAATGTACAACTATTGTCTGTCTGAGGGAGTCTTGTGATCACACAGAGCAACACCACTACATAATACAGGCGTCACTGGTGTTTCCCGTTTTATTCGTTTGTGATGGGATGGGAGGGTGGCCTAATGGTTAAGGTGTTTGCCTTACAAACACAAGGTGCAGGGTTCGAGTCTCCCAAGGGATAATTGTCTAGGCTTAAAATGACTCACAAGAGCAGTTAGCCTACTACTGATCTATGCTTTGTTGCCACATGGCATGTCCCTGATACATCTCTGGACATAAACACTCACATGTACTTCTACATGATGGGATACATACCAACACTGTTGAATGACCGCTCTGTATGATATCCTCTGGTTACAGCCTCTTACGCTCAATTAGCCCCTACATTGCTTAACCAATGCAATACTCGCATACTGGTAGCCAAACACGCTTACACCTGCTCATTCCCGCACTTGCTAATGCACCGGCATTGGTGCTTGCATCTGTCACTCACACCCCTGGGTGTGAGCGAGGACCACAATATTACCTTGTGATACCTATTACATCATACTTCATGACTCCAGTATCGTGATTGGCCACCCATTAGGAGACGGCATCATGTTCGGCTTTACGGAATCTGCGGCCTGTCCAGTGACACAATCATATTTGTGTGTACCTCATACAATGTGCTCCCACCTTATGATGCCTATTACATCAGAATACATGAATATAGTATCGGAAACGGCTGCCTATTAGGCGACAGCATAGCGTTCATCTGTATGGAATCAGTGGCCTGTCCTGAGATTCATTCATATTAGTGTGTTCCTCTTAGGCATACCTTGTGATGCCTATCACATCAGACTACATGACTACAGTCATAGCCGGCCTTAGGCATAGGCCAACTAAGCAGCCGTCTATGGCACTGCTTTAGTGGGTGCACTTTACCAGTATTTATTTGGTGTAGGTAGACCAGGATGGGGGCATTGGGTGGTGTGGTGGGGGGTGCTGTTGTGCCCTCTGCCTGGGGCACCAGTTGACCTAAGGCCACTCCTGACTACAGTATCGGGAATGGTTGCCCATTAGGTGACCACATGGCGTTTGAATGTACAGAATCAGCAGCCTGTCCGGTGAATCATTCATAATTGTGTGTTCCTCTTACAATCTGCTCCCACCTTGTAATGCCTATCCCTATCACATCAGACTACATGACTACAGTATTGGAATCAGCGGCCTGTCCAGTGAATTAATCATATTTGTGTGTTCTGCATACACTCTGCTCCCATCTGGCTGATACATGGGAACCAAAACCATGTATTACAAATGTGTAGTTGGGTTGTGTTAGCCACATCCGTCGGATGGGTCATGCTACCGCATACCTGTTATAGGTTTGCCACTTTCTCAATTGGCCAAAGTAGGACTTTAGGGTAACCATCTGTCCCACTTTGCGAGGGACAGTGCGAAAATAATCAAGACATAGCACATGTCCAGATTACAGGACACTATTATATTCTACATTTCATTAATGATTGCATACAACATTTATTTTATATATGACACTTCTATATGTTATGTGAAGTAGCATAAGCAAGTCAAATGCAACTAGATGAAGCTTTTATTTGTGCAAATAAGTGTAATCCTGTATTATGCATGGCTGTAGGTATGTTTAGTCCTGGAATGTCTGACATTTCTACAGAATATGTCCCACTCTGGCCATTTGGAAAGGTGGCAACCCTATAGGACCTATATGCACAGATGTCAGAATTTGCAGGGCAACACACCCACAGCCAGTAGAAAGGGTGTACTTCACTGTTTTGCCTAAATAAAAGGATACTCTTATAGCATTATAGTTGCTTATACTGTTACTTATAACATTTAGGTGTTTCAGAGGAACATAATTGTTTTATGCTACTACTACAGACAATATAGGTAGTCTTTGCCCTAAATCACAGGACATTTGCCTTAATTACAGTTATTATGCAGGACACAACTGCCCACAGCGGAGTGTCTCTTGCAAAGGTGGACAGGTGGTAACCCCATACCTTTTATTCTATCAATCTTCTAAGGTAGTCGGCGGAACATGCGCTTTCTCTCACTATCAGACCTCTCATACGAATGGGGAAGAATAAACACTGAATCAGGGACACTGCATAACAACCTCAGGGACACATTTAGAAGGTTGGTGCTATTAACCTGACACATTGACGGACACAGAGCACATATGTATTCATACACATTTTCTGAGGTGCATGCAGTTTATGACTCTTACATGTTGTCATTATTCATTACGTGTATTCCGCCACCTTTCCTCCTAATATCACTAGTTCTAGGATGGTTTAGTTGAGACTGTGTTAGGATTCTGATTCATAATCATGGACGTCCCTGGTACTGGGGACAGTTCAATGATATGGTCCCTATGTATTCCCCCAATAGTTTATGGACTCTTCCTGTAGATGTGCTCTTAAAGTTTGAGAGGTATGGGTGTCTGCTATACCCACATCGGAATATTACTTACACCCATGAGGTGGTCCTAATACATGTCTGCCAGCCAACACATGCACGCCTAGCCCCATAATCGCATACCCATAGTTCCCCCACCTGACACTACTCTACAGCACTCTTCCTTACTGTGGGCGCAGGTGGGATATGAACACACTCCTACACACTGCCCACTCTTCCTGTGTCGGGACACATGTATGCTGTGTCAACCCATGTGTTATCAGGCTTGCACAACCTACTGTTCCGTGTACAGCTACAACCTGGTCATAATGGTGTTCCCCCATTGGTTGAAAGGTACCAAATTTTTGGTGTCCCGCAAGGGACGTCGCTGTCCATGTTTAAAGTGTAGACCTTGTAGATCTCTCCCACTGGTAGTTTCCTGCCGGTGGTCTGGGAACCAGTGTTGTATTTACCTTTATTGCGTGTCTGTATGTCTCACCAGCCTAGCTGGGGTGGGTGATAAGTAGACGTTTGTTGAGTGGACCTCCCACCAACATATGCCCGGTCTAAACATGTTACCCATAACTGCTGCAACATAACCTAGGTATATACATGTGTATATTTACTGTAACATATATATATCTATTTACATTGATATATACAGACATATCTGCATATGTATTCATACATGTATAGTCATATCTTACTGTTTTATATATATATATATATATATATATATATATATATATATTTATATATATGATTATATATATGTACATCAGTGTGTCAATACATTCCCCGCTCATACGCACTTACACATGCGTAATGGTGTTTATAAGCTTCACCAGCATACTAGTGCCTTATTCATTATAATGCCGACACATTCCAGTTATCTTGCAATCGGTATGTAACACGTTATACAGCAGACAGATGTCGCTATATGTTCATGTAGGGATTACCGATGGTAATTGGAATGTGATAGTGTGATTCGACCCGTCCCTCTTCTGCACAGCCTATTATTCCATGTACTGTCGATGTTTGTATGGGCACATTCCTATTATTTATGTCGACAAATGGAATGCATGTGTTACAGAATTTGTATTTCAACATATATCGTTGTCTGCATGTGAGTATGCATATATACCTATTACGACCTAGCTGACCTCCACCGGGCGGTCCATTAGAACCAGCTCATCCAACCCTGGCATGCCTGGATCCATAATTGCATACCCATAGTTCCTCCACCCTACCCATGTTAAATTTACAGGCGTAACATCCATTATCCACTTGTTATCGCAGCCATGCCACACCTTTACACATTTCCCTCTCCAGAGCTTTTGGGGCCCTACACACATTCTGTCCCACCTCGTGTATTCACAGGGTCTCTCGCCATGTATATTTGCACATATATATTGCACATTTCCTCGTGTTATGGAATACAGCCATTTGTGCTTTCCAATTTTTGGAGGTCCCAGCATGGGACTACATTCTGCCTGTGTGTAAAGTAGACCTAGCATTTCAACGATGTTACTCCCAGTGGTAATACCCTGCCTGTGGTGTGAGTAACGGTGCTCTGCTCACTCCTGGGCAGCTTTTTATGACATACGCTGAAAGCACTTTACAATACCAACATTGCTCTTGATTCAGTTCACATCCCTTGTGTATGCTTTACTGTTACAATGTCCATTATATATATATATATATATATATATATATATATATATATATATATATATTTCTCATGTATGTAGATATATATCTATACACACATATGTGTGTGTGTGTGTGTGTGTGTGTGTGTGTGTGTGTGTGTGTGTGTGTGTGTGTGTGTATATATATATATATATATATATATATATATATATATATATATATATATATATATATATATACATAAATGTATATATAGATATATATATATATATATATATATATATCTATATATACATACATATATGTATATATATATATATATATATATATATATATATACACACACACACACACACACACATATATATATATATATATATATATATATATATATATATATATATATATTACATCTGCACATACAAACATACATTTCCTATGCTGGGAGCTGCTTACACCCGTGCAGGCACACTCACTTATGCTTACTGTGCATTACATATGTCAACTGTTGCTTATTTATGCTTATTTGTGCCTTATACATTATGACAATACCACTTTGATTGAAAGGAATTGGTTAATAGCCTCATGCGATACACATGTTCACCTTTACATGTTTAAATGTCGGCTTTACAGCAGAGCAACATTAATTCCACAAGGAAAATGATATGTGCTATTGTCGACCTTGAACAATGAATGCCTTTTCGTTAGGCGGATGCTCTAACCACTACACTGTTGGTGTTCTGCCTCATTTATATGTATACCCATGGTGCATAGTTACCCAAACACACACCTCATCACTTCACTTACACAGCAGGCATCCATTTACCTGTTGGGAAAAATGCACTACTACACATGCGTCATTCCCTACTCCCTACTGCTCTGGACTTGTGCTGCATGTTGACTCACTCTGAGGATATTCAGACCTCTACCGCCTATAGTCCTGGCACATATGTGTTTTCAAAAAAAAAAAAAAAAAAAAAAAAGAGAGTGGATTTGTAGAACTAAACTCCTTTATTGGTAAGCGCTTTCATTGGCAAAAGGTAAGCCAACTTCTTCAGACCATCGAAAAACATACAAGATACAATCCCATGTGAAAAGGAATGCCTTTTATACACAGTATTAGTCTAATCAAGCAATCAATTAATTAAGTAAAAAACAATCAACAATAAAAAACCACAAGTAACCATTTGTTTGCTGAACCAGAGATTTGTTTTACATAGGTTTTTCTAAAATCAATAAACCTTAGACAATAAACTTTCTCAAGCCTAATTTATCTCAATATTAAAAATACCAAATCACCCAGCCTTGTGATGTAACATATTTACTTTAAAATTACTAAATTTTTAAAACCATGTATATTAAAAGATCCTAAATGGATCTATTTATTCAAAAAGGCTTGTAATGAATGCTTATCTAGCTAAGGCTTTTATTTTGAGTAAACATTTGATAAATACATATTCATTTAAACCCGGCATAATATAAGTCATGGTACGGATCTGCCATGCCAATTCTATTTCCTCAAGTTTAAGTTGCCATGGGCCACTCCTGCTGCTACGGTCTACTTTTTGCAAGACAATAAAACTGAACTTATGGTCTGTGTGTTTTATTATATGCCTTGCTAGGGCATTTGTACTGATCTGCCTATCAATGCTATATTGATGCTCGTATATTCTTTGCTTGAGCTTTCGTTCTGTTTTTTCAATATAGTAACCTTCGCATTGGTTGCAGACAGCCCCATATACTAACCCTTGGGAATCACATGTATGTCTACCCCAAATTTGATAGGTCTTATCTCTGATGTTAACCTTATTAGTCACTTTAATATGTTTACATTGGGCACATCTTCCACATTTAAACATACCAGTTTGGCCTCTTAAAGCTTTTTTCGGTCTCTCAACCAAATTTTTCAAATTGAGACCTCTTCTGTATGTTATAGCTGATGTTGTGCCCAACATTTTGACTAATTCGTTATCCTGTTGTATTAAAGACCAATTTTTACATATAATCTCCCTAATGCTGCTTGCATCTAGGGAATAGGTTGTTAAAAAACTAGTTGCCCCATTCATTAACTTTTCTTTTCCCTGGGAAATGTTAATAACTTTCCCCACTGGTGGGGTTGTGTAAACTTGTTTTTCTTGTACCAAAGGTTGAAAATACCCTATTGATCTTTTATTACGTACCTCTTCCATCACTTGATCGATTAAGGGTAAAGGATAAGCTCTTTTTAAGAACATTTCCTTGAGGAGATTACACTCCTCTAAGAAATCATCGAAATTGGATACCATCCTCACTGCTCTTACTGCCTGTCCCTTAACCACTGCCCTTTTCTGATGGAGGGGATGGCAACTTGTGAAATGTAAAAATGTATTAGAGTATGTGGGTATTCGATGGATGGTAGAACTAAATTGCCTATTGTTATTGTCTTTACTAAGGTGGATGTTAAAAAATTAACCTCATTTTGGCCTACTTGGTATGTAAATTCCAAGAATGAAGTAAATGAAGTAATTTCAGTTATAAACACATTAATCATGTCCACCGGCCCCTTACACAAGAAGAACATGTCATCCTGGTACCTTGTGTACCAGACCACATGTTCTTTGTATGTTGTACAATTAAATAGGAAGGACCTTTCCCAATAGGCCAAGACACTGTTAGCAAAACTGCTCCCACAAGGGGAGCCCATTGCAATGCCACTCTTTTGGAGGAACAATTTGTCTGAAAAAAGAATATAATTATTCTCCAGTATTATTTCAAGGAGAACTTCTATCAAATTAATTTGCTGATGTTCCATCCCTCTTATGTGAAGGAACTCTCTAACCCATTCATTTCCTGCTCGGTGTGGAATGGAGGTATAGAGGTCCTTGATGTCGACTGTAAGGAAAATGTGATGTTCATTGAACTCTAGTGCATTAATATTTTCAAAAAAAATGCCAAGAATCTCGACATACTTGTGTCTCTGACTTAACAAATGGTTTCAACTTGCAGTCAACAAACTTTGCACAAGCATATGTCACAGAACCCCTACCATCCACAATAGGTCTAAAGGGTAGACTATTTAGATCCTTATGTATTTTAGGGGCACCAAACAATGTTGGAACTACTGGGGCTGGCATGGTCAAAAAATGGTATGTATTCACATCAATGCTCCCTTCAAGAAAAAGGTCGCTCAACATGCTATTAATTTTATTATATGCCCCATTTAGCTCATTCTGGCTTGCACTAACATATACATCACTATTTAATAAACTCAACATTCTTGTTTCATAGACCTGTTGGTCCATAAACACCAGCCCACCTCCTTTATCGGGTTTCATAACCCTCACGTTACATACATTAAGCAGTTTGAGAAGATAACTTTCATTAACAGTGATGTTTCTATTTCTGTTATACTTAGCTACACCATAATTAAGTGCATGCCTAATGTCCATTTCACAAATTTTCTCAAACATAGCCAATGACGCTTGGAGGGGTGGGTTGAACAGACTTGAAACTCTTAAACTGTTAATAAGTCCAGAGTTTTGTCCCAGTTCACAAGTCAAATTGAGTTTACGAACAAACATTTTCAAGTCTATAACAGTTCTGACTACGTCAGCTCTATGGTCCGGAACAAAAGTCAGCCCTTTGTCAAACAAATTGGCCATTTTCTCATCAACTTCCAAAGAGCTAAAATTAAAGATATGGAAGTCTCCTTCTGTATTCACTAAAACTTTGGGTAGGCACTGGACTACCTCCTCCTTCTGTTTTGGCAGCTCCTTTGTGGGGCTTGATTCTTGTTGCGCCTTGGTTGTGCTGTTTGTTGCTGGCCGGTATGAGTACTCCGAAAACCCTGCTGAAAATTGTCTCCTATTTGATTGTTCATACTGTTCTGAGCAATAGAGCCCCCCCCAAACTTGGTTGTCGCCTTGGGCCATTCTGCTGTTGATAATTATGAATGCGCTCACTTCAGCGTACTTCTGTTGTTTGGGGAATGATTTTCCAAGTCAGTGTCTCCACTCAAAGCACTTGGGCCAGGTGGCCGCTCTTGAACCACCATGGCATCAGGTACTAATGGTGGTGGGGGGTAAGCAGTTGCTTTAGCATAAGCATTCACATCCCTGTTAATCTTTTTTCTTTTAATCTCAATGCTTTTATTAATACTAGCGTCAATGCTGGTAAAAATTCTGGAATACTCATATCTGTAATGCTCAAAATCAGAAGCATTCTTTATAGTCTGTTCCAGCAATTCCAAATCCACTTTGAGAGTGGATATCTGTATAAGATAATGTTTTATCAGCAAACAAATGGTTACTTGTGGTTTTTTATTGTTGATTGTTTTTTACTTAATTAATTGATTGCTTGATTAGACTAATACTGTGTATAAAAGGCATTCCTTTTCACATGGGATTGTATCTTGTATGTTTTTCGATGGTCTGAAGGAGTTGGCTTACCTTTTGCCAATGAAAGCGCTTACCAATAAAGGAGTTAAGTTCTACAAATCCGCTCTCTTTTTTTGTTTTCACTAGTTTTGGTTTTTTGTTAGTACATATGTGTTTTCGATTGTCAGGGTGTTCATATGTTCTTCTGGGTTTAGGCTTGTCTGACTGGGGACCAGGACTGCCCTGTACCTAGATGAAAGTCAGACTTAACAAAGGGAGATCATTCTTTCCACTGTTAGCGTTCTACCTGTGGTTGGGGATGCAGAGGTGTGCTCACCGATGGCCATTCTGATATATAACAGCACTAACTATTATGGGGATTTCCTATAATGTGACCATGTGTGTGTGTGTGTGTGTGTGTGTGTGTGTGTGTGTGTGTGTATATATATATATATATATATATATATATATATATATATATATATATATATATATGTGTGTGTGTGTGTGTGTGTGTGTGTGTGTGTATATATCGATCTGTACATACACATGCATATACACCTACATGCTCATTTACATTTTTCATACCATTGAATCACTGCCACCTACCGTCGTGCATACAGGCTTGCATACCCCACGCATACACGCTTGCATGCCTGCTTACGTCTCGGGGTTGCCGCCTTTTCATATGGCCAAAGCGGAGCATTTTCGGGACACCCATCAGACTTTACAGGCTGACACATACCCATGGTCAGTACAAAGGTTAGAATTTTACTTATTTCTCTAAATGAATGCTTATTCTTGTTGCGGTTTGTTTGCTTCACCTGTTTCTTGTAACTTTGAGTATTTTACATAAATAACTGTTTTATGCAAATGTTACATGATTTATTGGACATATTTCCTACTATCACAGGACATTTGCCATTGCATTATATTTGGTCTGGACACAACTAACAAAAAAGGACTGTCCCTCACAAGGTGGGGCAGGTGGTAACCCTACTTGTGTCTGCTTTACAGTGCCTTAAGCACCCTATATCCGACTGCCACTATGCGAATGTGTAAGGTATATATTCCCGATAATGCATGTGGGGAGATGTGCATCACGGTCAGATGTTTAATCCCAGGTCATAGGTTCTGCAGGACCATCTGGACGCAGAGCAGTCTTGTGGACAGCTACTGCTCATACAACTTGTGTCCAGATGTATACAGGACTGGACATCGTGTCGTGGCACCAACTCTAATGTTTAGAACAGACACATATCTCATGAGGGGTATCCAAAAATTGTGGGGACCGATGACCATCTTTGCTTTACGGCTGTAAGGTAGGGTTATACAAGCAAGGGATACATAGTTTGCAATCCTGAGAATGCCTAGGGTGAGACTGCCTACTAGATATAGGTAGGGGTCACTATGTGCAGATTTGGCTGTGCCTATTTAGCAGCCCAAGTACGGCTGGTTTTGGTGGACGTTCAGGAAGGGATGGTGGTGTGCTGTGAAGGGGATGATGGGTATCCAATTATGTATCCAGGTGTGTTGGGGTTGGATGGCTCAGTTGATGCCAGACCATTTTGTGGGTATGTGCCTGTAACTTTTCTGTACATGTGAATTGCACATCTTAATGTTCACATGTTTGTGGGATTGTATTGCAGATGTGTATATTTGTTCTTTGGTTATCTTCCTGATTCACACACCGCTCCCTCATAGACCTCCAGTTCAACTATTGTGCATCCAACCCAGTCTCCCATTGGCAATATATTACATTACCCGTCATCCCCCATCCCCATATTCCACAATCAACATTCATCCCTTCTCTAGTTGATGGCCCATGGCACAGTCAACAGAACACATTGTGTACACTACATATCTCTGGGACCAATATGGTTGTGAGGTCTACACTAACATTTCAGATCAACCCCATGCTGTACGTCACGTACATAGGTACTTGCAAATACTTATCTTTCATGACATGGTAGGTACAGCTGGGTAATACGCGTTCATCTATGGGCCGTCCTGGCAAGGACGTCTTGGACCACGAATGGGCAAATATTGGGTGAGTGCTTTGACCATTGGTAGGGAGGCCACCTTTTCATACGACCTGGATGGGACATTTTTGTGGCACACATCTGACTTTACAGGCCAACACATACCCACGATCATTGCAAAGGATACTACTTTAGTTTCATGCCTACATATAAGCTTTTATTGTTGTGGCGGTGTAGTTGCTTATTCTGTTTCATTTACTTGCTTATTCTGTTTCTTGTAACATATAAGTATTTTATATATGGACATACGCACTGTTTGGGACTATTTCATAACATATGGGACATAATTATGTCCTACTATCATAGGATATTTCACATTTATTATGAATTTGGTATGGATTCACCTGCCTAGAGGGGGACTGTCCCTCACAATGTGGGACAGGTGGTAACCCATACCTTTGGGCTAGGCTTGGCAATCGGCGGCGCGCTGACAAGAAGCGTTTCACTTCCACTTGGTATAACTAGCGACACTACAATGGAATATGGGCACGGGGTTTTAAATATCTTTGTTAGAGGGATGGGGACTTAATATTCAGCTACATGCCTTTGTGTTTACTTTTTATTGTGGTGTTCACAAGTTGTCTTGTATGCTTTGCATACATTTCAATATCCACGGACACTGACAGGAGTGATTATTATTGGAAGCAGGGTGTACTAGTCAGCATTTTAAGTTGCGCGTATGCAGCCAACATGATCACGCTTCATTGCAGCACTTGGACACGCCCCCTGCACTCATACTCGTTTCCTATGCACGTGGTCGTTACGGCATTGAAACGCATGTGGTGCTGCTGCGCCATCTCTACGCTGCATGGTCGGCGCAAGGCTAACACCGTCCTTGCACCAAGCTTCATGAATCCCGGGGAGTCTATTGCTCGAAAACCAAATGAGTGGTTCAGGTATTCACCTACATGTCTGGCTAACGCATTTTCTAGTTTACACTTCCTAATACCATAAAGGTGTTTGTACACCCTTTCCCTAAGTTTCCTGTTGGTTTTACTGATATAGAACGTAGGACATGATTTACATGAAGCTAGGTAAACCACACCCTTACAGTTGAATTTGCATTTAGTACTGTACTCCTGCCCATGGATAGGAAAGTTCTGACCTGTATCAATGTAAGGACAATAAGGGCACATCTGGCATTTACACATTCCTTTGGTATTAACAAAGAGTACTTTTCCTTTATTTTCTTCTAGCAGGTTCTTTAAGTTTTTTTCCTTTTCTAAAAACCATTTTAGGTGGCCCTTCCAGTTTACCAGACAGAACACCATCGGAGCAAATTAGGTCCCAATTCTTACTTATGATGTTCATTATAGAATGCCCATCCAAGCTGTATGAAATAATAAAGTCAGACGGGCCTATTGGGTCTCTTGCATTATCATGCCTTTCTGATGAAATTGATTGGAGCATGTCCTCCACCCCCAAAATGGGTCGGTAAAACCCCCTCTGTCTTTTATTTATCACTTCCACAGTTAGGTCCTTTACCAGTCATTCAGGGTATCCTCTCTTAGAGAACATTTTTCTAAGTTTCTCACGCTCTATTAAAAAGTCTTCCTCATTTGAGACCATACAAGCTGCCCTCACAAGCTGCCCCTTCACCACTGATCATTTCTGGGGCAGAGGGTGACAGCTAATGAAATGCAGGAACGCATTAGAATGTGTCCTTTCTGAATATTCTAGCTGTATAGGAGTTGTATTTCAAATCCTTCTTTAAATCAATGTCCAGGTAAGCTATTTTGTCCGTATTGAAAGTGTAAGTAAACTTCAACAAACTTGTTGTATTGTTCAAATATGACATTAACTGGATGGCATTTTCGTCCCCTTCAATTAACATGAAAATGTCATCCAGAAATCATGTATAAAAATGTATCTGCCTTGCAATGTAAGCAACCTTTCTTACAAACTCCCTTTCCCAGTATGCCATCACCAGGTTGGCAAAACTGGCTCCACACGGGGAGCCCATTGCCACACCTATTTTTTGTATATAGTACTTATTATCAAAGGTGATAAAATTGTTGGACAAAATAATGTCCAACAATTCCTCCACTAGTCCTATTTCAGACCCAGGTGCCCCTAAACTGTGCATCAATAGGCTTACCCACTCAATACCTTCCATATGAGGGATTGATGAGTACAGGTCCTTAACGTCAATTGTTAAAAAATTCACGTTGACATTAAACTGTAAGTTTTTTTTATATTGGCCGGAAAGGACCATGAGTCGTTGCAAATTTGTTCCTGTTGCCCTACATATTTTTTCAAAATCTGGTCCACGTACTTTGCACATGCATAAGCGATGCTGTTTCTCGCATCGATTAATGGCGTCATGTGTGGATCAGAAACAGACTTATGAATTTTCGGAATACCGAACAGAATAGAGATCTTAGGAGCTGGCATGTTCAGAAAATTGAAAGTGTCTACATCTAACCTGGCCTCAATAAACATTTCTTCCAGTGAGGAACGTATTCTCATATAAGTAACATTTAATTCATTCCATGATACTTCAGAGTACACCTATTTTTTGTTGGTATTCGTGCTTGTCCATTATCACCAACCCCCACCCTTATCAGGTTGCATCACTCTAACATCTGTCTGTTGTATTAATTTGAGGGCTTCTTTCTCTTCAGACATTATGTTATGGGAGCTACCCTTAAAATGCTTATGTTGGTTGATAAGATTGTACAAATTCAACTCACATACCTGTTCAAATGTAGCTAGTGTAGGGTGTAGGGGCAGGCAGTAAGTACTAGCAATATGAAATGATTTCTTTTTATAATTATCGTTACCAAACAAAAATTTTAGGTTCAGTTTCCGGGTAAACAGTTTCAAGTCTATAACAGTCTCAGATATTTCAGCTTTTCTAGATGGTACGAAAGTCTGTCCTTTTGCAAGTAAATCTGCTAAAACAACATCTACTTCGAGACTAGAGAAATTGAAAATTTTAAAGTCACCTTCTGTATTGAGAATAATTTCACAATTATTCGAAGATGTCTCCATTACCTCCGTCGTGGGTACTGGTTGTTTGTCAAATTCTACACAACCCGAGGTAGACCCTGCCTCAGGTTGTAGCCTGAGGTCTGTTTCCGAAAATTTCCTTCCCCTTCTGGAATAGATGGGAAGCCCCCTTGTTGCATGTTCCTTTTCGTAGAAGTGTTATAATTCAAACTGGCCCCATTCTGTATAGTCCCAGAAGGACCCCTTTGTATAGCACCACTTTCGTTGTTACTAGTCCTATTGTTCTGCTGATTATGCATTAAAAATTCAGCCTCCATCGAAAGGCCCTTCGTTGATGGACCAGATTGTGAAGTGGGGGGTTTTGGGTAGGCTTTGCCTAATTCATATGCTTCCCTGTCTCTTTTCAGTTTTTTACCTTTGTTTCCTTCAATTTTCCTAAGTACTGGTCTATGCTTGAAAAACATCTTTCATATTCAAATTTATAACGTGAAAAGTCCAAGTCCTTCTTGATAATTTCATCCAAAATAGTTGCTTTCTTCATCACTTCCTCTGCTGCTTGTTGATAGTGTTTGCTCATCAGTTCAAAAAGTTCCATTCCATGCTTATTAAAAAGCATTATTAAGTCTTTGTGGAATTTAGAACCTTCCACCAGCCCAGTCAGGTATTGCCACGATCTTAGTCCCTTAGGGACTATACCCTCACTTACACACTCCTTAAAATATGCAACTTTGAGTTGCAACTTTTTGTATTTTAGTAACTTGTAATCCAACAGTTTAAGGTTAACTGTTATGTTTGGTAACCCTTCAGACGGTTGCTTCATATCCAGTTGTTTACTACTTGTGGGCTCTTGAAACATTGGAACATCTTTTAAACCAGGTGTTCAAGCCCTTGGACAGAGCTCCAATAAGCCCCAAAGGTTCATTACTCAAATCAACAGGATTCCCGTTGTCCTGTTGTAAATTAACTTCACCATTTATTGCGTTTACAACACCCATGAGCTGTGTGTGAGTGCTCAGATTCAGCAAAGTTTCAGAACTGCTGCCGGTACAACAAGGATGAACAGTTGATACTGAAACAGCTTGTGTGCTCCCCGGAAGTTGAGAGGTTGTTATACTGGTAGACAGAGAGTCCACCCTTCCAGCTAGTACCTCTAATTGCTGTGATAAATGCCCAACCAAGGCTGCCAGTGTTCCTATTTTGTCCATTTCATCCATTTCAAGAGCTGACTGGATGGTGTTTGGGGTACTCTCTATGCCTCACACAAAAACAAACTTAGAAAAAAACGGCAACAAATAAATACATGCAAATCTCCAAAATGGACAGACCCCTTCACAAACCAGGCACAGTCCAGATGTAATCCAAAGGAAAACCAAGTATTTCAGCTATAAAATGTTCCACTGTTGAAAATAAAAAGCACAATCCAGTTGTAAAAACCTACTACACTTTATTTCTGTTAAGCGCTTTTCATCTTGTTTATAGCGAGACTTCTTCAGACCACGTACAGTTACATCACATTGTGGTATAGAACCTGTTCTACTCTCAACTTCCCTTCAGTTAATTACACAAGTAAACTATACTGCTTGATTAGTAATTGATAAATAATACATCAATTAAGTTAGTGCTTCACTGTTACTTAGATTTTAGTAAATGAAGCTCCTAAATAATGTGCTGTGTGGGTTGCTTACATTAAAAATATGTAGGCTCTTGCTGAAATACACGTACTTGCATCGCACGAACCTGAACTGATATGCTTTTTAATAAGCATGGAATGGACCTTCTTGAACTGATGAGCAAACACTATCAACAGGCAGTGGAGGAATTGATGAAGGAAGCAACTGTTTTGGATGAAATTATCAAGAAGGGCTTGGACTTTTCACGTTATAAATTTGAATATGAAAGATGTTTTTCAAGCATAGACCAGTACTTAGGAAAATTGAAGGAAACAAAGGTAAAAAAACTGAAAAGAGACAGGGAAGCATATGAATCAGGCAAAGCCTACCCAAAACCCCCCACTTCACAACCTGGTCCATCAACGAAGTGCCTTTCAACGGAGGCTGAATTTTTAATGCATAATCAGCAGAACAATAGGACTAGTAACAACGAAAGTGGTGCTATACAAAGGGGTCCTTCTGGGACTATACAGAATGGAGCCGGTTTAAATTATAACACTTCTAGGAAAAGGAACATGCAACAAGGGGGGTTCCCATCTATCCCAGCAGGGGAAGGAAAATTTCAGAAACAGGCCTCAGGCTATAACCTGAGGCAGGGTCTAGCTCAGGTTGTGTACAATTCGATGAATAACCAGTACCCACGACAGAGGTAATGGAGACATTTTCGAATAATTGTGAAATTATTCTCAATGCAGATGGTGACTTTAAAATTTTCAATTTCTCTAGTCTCGAAGTAGATGTTGTTTTAGCTGATTTACTTGCAAAAGGACAGACTTTTGTACCATCTAGAAAAGCTGAAATATCTGAGACTGTTATAGACTTGAAATTGTTTACCTGGAAACTGAACCTAAAAGTTTTGTTTGGTAACGATAATTATAAAAAGAAATCATTTCATATTGCTAGTACTTACTGCCTGCCCCTACACCCTACACTAGCTACATTTGAACAGGTATGTGAGTTGGATTTGTACAATCTTATCAACCAACATAAGCATTTTAAGGGTAGCTCCCATAACATAACATCTGAGGTGAAAGAAACCCTCAAACTGATACAACAGACAGATGTTAGAGTGATGCAACCTGACAACGGTGGGGGGTTGGCGATAATGGACAAGCACGAATACCAACAAAAAATGGGTGTACTCTGAAGTATCATGGAATTAATTAAATATTGCTTATATGAGAATATGTTCCTCATTGGAAGAAATGTTTATTGAGGCCAGGTTAGATGTAGACACTTTCAATTTTCTGAACATGCCAGCTCCTAAGATCCCTATTCTGTTCCGAAAATTCATAAGTCTGTTTCTGATCTACCCATGAGGCCGTTAGTCGATGCGAGAAACATAATCACTTATGCATGTGCAAAGTACGTGGACAAGATTTTGAAAAAAATATGTAGGGCAACAGGAACAAATTTGCAAAGACTCATGGTCCTTTCTGGCCAGTATAAAAAACCTCCAGTTTAAAGTCAACTTGAATTCTTTAACGATTGTCATTAAGGACCTGTACTCATCAATCCCTCATATAGAAGGTATTGAGTGAGTAAGCCTATTGATGCACAGTTTAGGGGCACCTGGGTCTGAAATAGGACTAGTGGAGGAATTGTTGGACATTATTTTGTCCAACAATTGTATCACCTTTGATTATAAGTACTATATACAAAAAATAGGTGTGGCAATGGGCTTCCCATGTGGAGCCAGTTTTGCCAACCTGGTGATGTCATACTGGGAAAGGGAGTTTGTAAGAAAGGTTCCTTACATTGCAAGGCAGATACATTTTTATGCACGATTCCTGGATGACATTTTTATGTTAATTGAAGGGGACGAAAATAATGCCATCCAGTTAGTGTCATATTTGAACAATACAAGAAGTTTTTTGAAGTTTACTTACACTTTCTATATGGACAGAATAGCTTACCTAGACACTGATTTAAAGAAGGATTTGAAATACAACTCCTATACAGCTAGAATATTCAGAAAGGACACTTATTCTAATGCGTTCTTCCATTTTAGTAGCTGTCATCCTCTGCCCCAGAAATGATCAGTGGTGAAGGGGTAGCTTGTGAGGGCAGCTTGTATGGTCTGAAATGAGGAAGACTTTTTAAAAGAGTGTGAGAAACTTATAGAAATGTTCTCTAAGAGAGGATACCCTGAATGACTGGTAAAGGACCTAACTGTGGAAGTGGTAAATAGACAGAGGGGGGTTTACTGGCCCATTTTGGGGGTGGAGGACATGCTCCAATCAATTTCATCAGAAAGGCATGGTAATGCAAGAGACCAATAGGCCCGTCTGACTTTATTATTTCATACAGCTCGGACGGGTATTCTATAATGAACATCATAAATAGGAATTGGGACCTAATATGGTCCGATAGTGTTCTATCTCGTAAACTACAAGGGCCACCTAAAACAGTTTTTAGAAAAGGAAAAAACCTAAAGAACCTGTTGGAAGGAAATAAAGGATAAGTACTCTTTATTAATACTAAAGGAATGTGTAAATGCCAGATGTGCCCTTATTCTCCCTACATTGATACAGGTAAGAACTTTTCTATCTGTGGGCAGGAGTCTTCTTCTTCTTTCGGCTGCTCCCATCAGGGGTCACCACAGCAGATCAATTATTTCCATTTCTTCCTGTCCTCTGCATCTTGCTCTGTCACACCAACCACCTGCATGTCCTCTCTCACCACATCCATAAACCTTATCTTAGGCCTTCCTCTTTTCCTGTTACCTGGCAGCTTCGTCTTTAGCATCTTTTTCCCAATATACTCTGCATCCCTCCTCAGCACATGTCCAAACCAATGTAATCTTGCCTCTCTGGCTTTGTCTCCAAACCTTCCAACCTGGTCTGACCCTCTAATATACTTATTCCTAATCCTGTCCATCCTCGTCACACCCAGTGCAAATCTTAACATCTTCATCTCTGCCACATCAAGCTCTGACTCCTGCCTTTTTGTCAATGCCACTGTCTCCAACCCATATAACATAGCAGGAGTACAGTACTAAATTCAAATTCAACTGTAACTCCAAGGGTGTAGTTTACCTAGCTTCATGTAAATCATGTCCTGCGTTCTGTATCGGTAAAACCGACAGGAAACTTAGGGAAAGGGTGTATGAACACCTTTATGGTATTAGGAAGTTTAAACTAGAAAATGCCTTAGCCAGACATATAGGTGAATACCTGATCCACTCATTTGGTTTTCGAGCAATACACAGTGTTGCATAAGACGGGAGAGGTGAACCAATTGCTTTACTCTTGGAAAAATTTGAATTGTCCTGACAACTAAGAACCCGTGCCTGTCATGTCCCTGGTTTGGATGAAATTTATTAAATAGCTTGTATATTGAAATTGAAGAGCCTTTCAAGATAATTTATTCATGAAGTCACAAATCTAAACATGCATTCTAGAGGGTACATAGAAAATTCTGTAGAATTCCTTTCCCTCCCCTTCTTTTTTCCTCTTTCCCCTCACTTTCTCTCCCTCCCCCCTTTTCCCTTGCCTTTCCTCAGCCCTGTTTATTCATTTAATATTCATCATTTCTGAATGCCCATTATCAGGCAATTTAGGACTAGCGCTGTTTGTTTTGTAAACTTCAGGAAGTGTACTTCAGACAGGTTTGTTAGATAAGATTTGTTAGATACTTAAATTTATTTAAATACTGCATGCTTCAAGCAAATAGTTGTAACAGTTTTGGTAGAGGTGATTTATGTATTAAAGTCTTGGTTTATTTATGTATTAAAGTATGTTTTAAGGAATAGACTTAGAAGTGAAACATTTTAAGTATGTTTTCTTAACTATGCATTTTAAACAAGTATTTATTCTAAATATAAATTCATAACTTTTAACTATGTTTTTCAACTATGTATTTTAAACAAGTATTTATTTTAAAGATAAAAATATATATATTCATAACACGACACAAACATAAAATTGATTTAATTATCATATGATGCAAGTACATGTATTTCAGCAAGAGCCTACATATTTTTAATGTAAGCAACCCTCTGTCATGTGAACTCATGTAAACCATTTCAAAACACATATTAAATAGATATTATCATTCAAACCAGGAGCTGAATCCGCTCCCAGCAAAAGTTGCCATATGAGTTCCCTAACCTCCAAAAGCATAGCATAGTCCCCAAAAAACAGTTCTACTTGCTCTAACACTAAAAATAGATATTTTTCAAAATTAGTACAAGTTAGAGAATGCCTAGCTAGTGCATTTCGAGAGTCAGAACTTCTTTTTTTTTTCAAAACAGGTTTATTGTTTTAACATATAAGAGAAAAATCATAACAATTTTATACAAGTAATTAAAAATAGGTATTATTATAATATTCAACAAAACAACTAAAGTATTTACAAAGACATCCACTACAATCAGATCAATTAATTAAACTAAAATACCATGCTATTGAAATTAAATTTTTTTTAACAAATTTTGTAAATTATCCCATACAATAAAATAAGATGTTTTTCTGTTTGTTCTAGTCCTAATTGTGTTTATTTCCATATGGCACACTATATTCATAACATTTTTAAATTCATTGAACGAAGGAGGTGTATCTGAAATCCAATTTCTAGTTATTATTTTCCTAGCCACTGCTAGAATAGACCATAACAAGGGAAGCTTAACCTTTTAACACTTCGAGGTACAGGTGTGTTGAATAATATAAGAGATTTAGAAATAATGAAATTATCTGTAAAAGAGCCTGCAAAAATTCATTAATTGACTTCCAGTATTCTTTCAATTTTATACAGTCATAAAACATATGAGCCCAGTCAGCATTAATTTCTACATTACATCTCTTACATAGATTATCTTTATTATTTATTTTATTCATCATCAAAGGTGTATAAAAGATCTATGTAAAAATTTCCATGTATAAAGTCTCCAGACAATGGAAGACGTAGTTCTATAAGCAGATTCCAATATATATTGTTTATCTTGTTGATTTGGTGGGTCCCCATTAATAGAAGTGAAATAATTCCAGTATGAATCTACACTGTAAAAGTTTCTTGTCTGATAACTTTATGTATGTATGAAAGTTTACCTTTATCAGAAACTTTATGTTGTAAATTTAATATCAAGTAATCAATCAGTGTTGGAATAGATTCTTTAACAGTTATAGACATTAAATCTATTTTATTAATGAGATGTTGTCTAAAGGTCTGAACCTCCAACCAGCAAGTTTCTCTTAGATCAAATTCTTGTTTTAAGAAATCTAGATTTTTAACTTTATTATCAGATATCAACTGATACCAGTACTTTAGATCATTATCTATAGCTAAATGAGTTCCTTCAGAAGTAGATGACAAAAGCATACCCTGAGTATACATTATAGGAAATACAATAAAATTCCATTCCCTATACTTAGGGTGCATGAATATAAAGTTACGATAACTGATAATAATATTTAATGGGTAACAAACCATATGTTTAGGTGTAATAGGTGAAGTACAAAATTCCTTTAGTAACCATAACATGGAGTTATTTACAATCATATTTTTATGTGTTAAGGAGATTTTCATGACGTGTATACTAATTAGCTCCCAATAATCTTTCCATTTTGTGACATATGACTGATCTATTAATAAAGTAATAACTTTTACAATAGAAGAGATAGTATATAAATTAAAGTCTGGAAAAGAAATACCCCTTGAGACCAGCTATTAGTATGTTTCTTTAAT